>NC_090655.1:130503336-130733384 GCF_040937935.1 Hyperolius riggenbachi | reverse complement strand
CCAAAATTCTCAACCGCTATCATGTAACAGTAAAGAGAATAAATAGCAAGATCCAGCATTTCAGCACTTTGTACATCACTTGTAGCTTATGTAGGCTCCTCTATTGATTACTGATCTTGTTCATTCATTTTCTGCATTAATAACAACAATTAGGACAGTATTGTATTTTATATCCCGAATTCTCCAGGACTGTCCCGAATTCCACTGCTCTGTCCATGTACCGTCCCCTCCCTATAAAATACCATACTACCTATGGTCAGTCACCTGACTGATCCTGCAGATTAGTGCCATGCAACTCAAGTCACGACTCATCCTACCCACTCCCTGCCTCCTCCATTCCCAGTTAGCTGACAGTGTGGCAGAGTGCATTGCGGACAGCTGTGTGACCTGCAGGCAGGAAATAGGAAGTGTTAGAGCCCAGCGCTGGAACAAAAGGTGAATTACTTACACAGCATCCAGGAAGACCAATGTGGAGGGAGGCGAGAAGTGGAACCACTGGCTCCAGGAGAGCTGTGGAGAAGGGGAACTAATGGCACCAAGGAGAGCCGTGTGGGGAGAATGGAACTACAGGCACCCAGGAGACCTATGTGGGTTAGAGCAGAAGTGGAACTACTTGCATCAGGAGCCCGGTGTGTGTGTGTGGGGGGGGGGGGGGGGAGGTAGTGTAACTACTGGAACCAGGGCTACCATTGTGGGGAAGTTGGAAAGTGTAACTACTGGCACTAGGAGACCCGTGTTGGGGAGAGAGGGGGAATTACTGGCAACAGGGAGACCTGTGTGAGGGAGCGGGGAAGTGGAACTACTGGCACCAGGAGACCTGTGTGAGGTAGGGAGGAGAAACTACTGGCAACAAGGGGGCCTACATGAAGGAGGGGGAACTACTGGCCCCAGGGAGATCTGTGTGGGGCTGAGGGGGGGGGGGGGCTACTGACACCAGAAAGGCGTATGAGAGGAATCGGCGCGGGAGACTTGGGCGCAGGATACAGCTGGTATATGGCTGATCCTGCTGCTGCACAAGTCCCGACCATGTTAAATACTATTCCCCCTCCAGGACGTCATGGATGGTGGGGAATGAAATAACTTGGCTTCCAGCAATTGCTGGAAGCTGAATTATTGTGTTTTAAAAGTAACTTCAGCTTCATCTTCTGACGGCACCGAAGTTACTTCCTGTGCGCCCAAGTCTCCTGCGCTGGATTCGCTGTGTTCGCCAGAAAGTCGTATGTTGGGGAGGGAGGGGGCAGGTAACTGTACAGAGGAAAAGTGTGGCAGGGTATGTCTTACGGTCCCTCTTTATTGGCTTCAAAAGTTTGGAAGTATGGTGTATTTCATTCAAATAACAATTACAAAATAACCTCAAATATATAATAAAAAACACCGGAGGAATTTATCAAGCAAGTGACAAAATAATGACTTGTTTACCTTTGCAAAAACTATTCTCTTTCCTAAGGGCTCTTTCACATGGACAGCAAAACAGCACGTTTTACAGTGGTATGAAGCTCAGTTTTTCTTCTTTGCACTAAAAGATTCTTTACAGTATAAAACCTACTACCAGAAAAAAAAATTGGTAGCAGAACAGCATTCAAACAGGTAAACACAGCACTTTCTTCTTCAGTGGGAAGCTTAGTTCCACTGCAGAAGTTGAGCAAGTAATTACATTACCTTGTTTGTTTATTTATCAGCCACTATAAACATTGGTAGCTGTGCTTCAGCTGAACACAAGCACACAGAACAAAGTGCACAGAAGACAAATTCTCACTGGATACATATCAGATAGTTTAACACAGTGTGCATTTAAAAACGAGTGCTTCTCCAGCAGTCTGCAGGATATCTCCGCCACCATCACTGCTTCAGTTTGCCGCATCTGCTTGCACCCATTGAGAAAGAACACTCTGTTGTTCGAAACAACGCCGTCTGTCTGGGTAATACTTGGCGGGGTTTGCCCCTTCACCACGCTGTTATGAACTATCTGATATGCATCATACTATTTGCATTCGATTATCCAAAGGGCTTTTTTACATGCAATGTGCCCACAAAATGGATATTTGACTCAAATTGCCCATACATGCAGTATCTCTATAGACATACAGGTTAAGATTTTCTCCTGATCCTCGCATATGTTTGTATTCAAATATGGACATTGCTGTATTTATGTACTTGTACCCTATAATGTATTTTATGCACGATTTTGATTGTATAGGCCATCTGACCGATTGTGTAGACCGTGTTATATCTTTTGTACAATATACTTCCTTTTTGCAACCAAAATTGCATGGTGTGCGTATCTCATTGTATACATAATAAAAAGTAAGAAAACATGTTTTATTGAATGTTATGTTAGAGTTTAATTCCACTCACAAGCTGCAAAAGTGATAAATATCGGACGCCTCCTAGGCACTCATAGAAAACATTGGTAAAAGTATGAAATTTTGGCACCCGCTGTACCCGATAAATAGCAGGAGCCGGGTGCATCCGCAAAGAAAAATTTGGCTACAAATAGCAGGTGTTGGCATACTTGTACCAATATTTTCTATGGGCGCCCATGAGGCACCCAAACTTCTGCTGCTAACGGGCACCCGAATTTCCATCACTGGGAGGGCAGGGTTACATACCAATACATATGTGCCGTAGCTATAGTTAGTATTTCTGATGCTAAATCCAGGATAATTAACACAAAAATGGGTATCCTGAATAATTTACTGCATTCTACTATTTGCCTCTACAGTGTCTTTTTAAAGTGTACCAGAAACAAAGACTCTTCAAAGTTTTATACATACCTGGGGCTTCTTCCAGACCCATCCGCACAGATCGCTCCCACGCCGCCATCCTCAGTCTTCTCCATCTTCTGTACCGGGTGCCGTAATTTTGGGCAGTCACGGCTAGTCTGAGCAAGCGCAGTACGCTCCCTCTGTCTCCCTCTGGCAGAGAATAGTACTTCGCCTGCGCAGTACTATTCTCCGCAGCGCACTGCGCTTGCCAATGGCGTAGGGCCCGCAGTCGCAACGGTCGCCATGGCGACCGGGCCCAGCTACTGAGGAGGCGGAGGAGGGGCCCGGGGGGCCCATGTCCGCTTGGAGGGCAATGTGGCCCGTGCGCGCTATTGGGAGGGGGGAGCCGCAGCCGCGGGGAGGGCAGCCCGACCTCTCCCTCCCTTCCTCTCCCCGGGCCCCCCCCCCTCAGATGCAGAGTGAGCGCGCACGGAAGCGCTGTAGGCAGCTTGCTCAGACTGGCCGCGGCTGGCCAAACTTACGGGACCCGATGCAGAAGACGGAGAAGACTAAGGAAGACAATGTGGAAGCGATCCGTGCGGATGGGGCTGGAGGAAGCCCCAGGAATGTATAAATCGTATAAATGTATAATATGTATAAAAAGTCTATGTCTCTGGTTTCCTTTAAGTATCTCTTGACAGCGTGCATTATTATAGTTGTTTCAACCAATTATGCAAACAAGAACCAATTATGAAAGAAACTAATTCATGCTGCAAAAAACGCTTAACATCTAAGGCACACTAAGATAAGTGAATATGACATAGTGAGTATGAGGTGAGAATTCCATCTAAGAATGATTAGGGTTTCATGTGACCAGCATTAAAATCTAATCAGAGAATTACTGGCAGAAGTGAGGAAGCCAGGTTGGGGAAGATTTGCTGAACCACTTGTAACGTGAACAGGCTTTCTGCCCTCTCCCTTGGCTGCTGGCTCACACCTTTCTCATAACTAGCAATGACAGTCATGTATGGCTATGAGAAATATAAATATGTGCCATTATCAGATAGGAACCCATACCTACTTTTTCTTTGCTACTTCCTATCATTCCACACAGGTTTCTGGATTTATTGTATATGCATATACTCTGTAATAATATTTCAGTAGATCAGATCACTATAATTTACTTTAAGAATACTGCATTGTCCTGATGGCTAAGTTTAGAAGAGAGAATGTTCTTTAGCTTTATAAAATCACAGTATTCAAGGAACAAGGGAATGGGTGACATCAGAACTAAAAAGAGCACTAGAAGTTTAGGTCTTTTGTTGTAGTCCTAACATTGTCTCCTGCTCTGCACTTATGAACAGTTAGCAGCTCTGAGACAGCTCATGGCGGATTATAGTTCTCTGTACCACCAAATTCACCAAATACACCACAGACATTAAAGGGACACTTAACTGAAAAAAACAAATTGCTCATTTACTTACCTGGGACTTCTACCAGCCCCCTGAAGTCCTCCTGCTCCCTTATCATAATTCCGCGCTCCACTGTTCCTCCGCTGTCCCCTTCTACAAGCCGGATGACCCACGAGACGCTCGGCCACTGTGCATGCGCAGTGCTGGCTGTGTGCCTTCTTGTACTCCAGTGGTCAGTAGCATACTGCATGATAGCAACTTTTGCTTACTGTGCAAGCATAGAGCACACCCATTTAAGGAGGCGCATGTCACAGGGCCACGCATCCAGCGTACGGAGGCTGACAACGAGGGAACCAGCACGGGATGATGGCAAAGGACAAGCAAGACTTCAGGGGCCCGGAAAAAGCCTCAGGTAAGTAACTGGGCAGTTTTTATTTCAGTTAAAGTTTCCTTTAAAGGGGAACTTCAGCCTAAATAAACATACTGTCATTAAATTACATTAGTTATGTTAATTAAAACAGATAGGTAATATAATTTCTTACCCACACTGTTTTAAAAGAACAAGAAAATATTTGTTGTTTCATGGGGGCAGCAATCTTTTTCATGGGGGCAGCCATCTTTTTGGTTGAAGGGAGGTGACAGGGAGCATGAGACACAGTTCCAACTGTCCTGTGTCCTGATCACCCCTCCCAGCTGCGCACGCTAGGCCTCAAATCTCAAATCCAAATAAAAAAAAAATTGCACCAAAACAGCAGAAGGTGAACTACAACATTAGAAATCCCATCATGCTTTGCACAGCATCAGAAGAAAAATGCCTGGGCAGTTTTATTCTGTGCAGCTAAAAATGAGGCTTTGGTAAGAAAAACAAAGCTATGATGCTGTGAAACTGTTAAAGAAACACCAATCCTTTTCAGTGCTGCTGAGTAGAGTTAGTCTGGAGGTTCACTTTCAAGAGACAGTTAAGCAAAAAATAAATAAATTATGATATAATGATTTGTATGTGTAGTACAGCTAAGGAATAAAACATTAGGAGCAGAGACATAAGTCTAATATTGTTTCCAGTACAGGAAGAGTTAAGAAACTCCAGTTGCAGAATGGCGGAGAAGGCGCCCGTGGTGTGAATATACTGTGTGTCTTATTGCGGAGTAATATTGTACATATAAAAAAGTGATGTATGGTCCTACCTTAAAAAAGTAGTTGTAACGATCGGTGAAGCACAGAGAGGATCTGATTACCAGTGATCTGCAGAATCACTGGGAATACAGTTGTATACCAATTATACGTGATCTGCAGTATCACTGATAATCCGATATACTAGCTAACCTCTGTTCACCTGAGTAGAGTGTAACAGTAACACTTTGAGGACTAGGCCTCAGTGCAGCAAGGAGTACTGCACAGATTCCTTCCGCAGACCTGAGCTCTCCAAGACGGGAGGAGTCAGACTGACAATAGGAGGGAAAGTCTGAAAGTGACCCTCAGGAGGAAGGGTCGCTAACAGAGCGAGGAACCGCCTCTAACGGTAAGGTCGGTTCTCGGGGTCGGACAAGCCAGGTCGTACACACACGGACCGATAAAGTACAAGATCAGGAGGCAAAGACGGAGTCAAAGTACAGGCAGGGTTCAGCAACGGGGTATCAGATATATCGGGGTACAAAATCAGGAGGCCGAAGCAGAGTCAAAGAACGAGCCGGGGTTCGGCAACAGAGTATCAGAAATATCGAAGTACAAGATCAGAGTTCAGGAGGATAGTCAAGGCAGGCAAAAGTCATAACAGATAATCACAATCAAACTAGTACTTTAGCTATCAACAGAATCTAGCTAAGTGTAGGATTACAGCTCCAGCTGGTCCCGGCACACTTGCGGATCTGACTACGGATCTGGGTGCTCCCACATATGTGATCGCACGCCAGACAAAGAGCAAGTGAACAACCAGCAGTATATATACTCTAGGACCTTTCCAGGACCTCCCTAATTGCTGGTCCAATGAGAGCAGTGGAATTTGTCAGCTGACCCAGCTGGTCAGCCGACTCCCTTCTAACTGCTATTTAAACTCTGCCTTTGTGCTCGCGCGCGTGTAAGTCTGAATCTTGGTGGACTATCAGTCCCAGCCACACCAGTACTGTCATGCAATGCATCTAGTGCGGGTGCCGCCTCTGATGCGGATTCCGCCGTTACCAATGCGGATTCCGCCGTACTGCCTATGCGGCATGCGGCGTTTTTTCCGCGTCGTGACGCCATGCTGGACGCGGAAACGGCCGCCTCACCTCGAGAGACAGCGGCCTCTCCACGTTTCCTTACAGTACCCCCCCCCCCCCCGAGGAGTGGACTCCGGACAACTCCCACCAGGTTTCTCGGGGTGTAAGGCATGAAACTCCCTCACCAACTCATCCGCATGCATACGGTTCCCAGGTACCCATTGCCTCTCCTCGATGCCATACCCTTTCCAATGTATGAGGTACTGTACCGAGTTTTGTACCTTGCGAGCATCTAATATTTTTTCCACTTCATATTCGGGTTGGGTATCTACCAACACGGGAGGAGGAGGAGTAGGACCCACCTGGACTGCAGGTTTAAGAAGGGACACGTGGAAGGACTTCACCCCCCGCATGCTGGTGGGAAGGTCAATGGTATACGTAACATTGTTAATCTTTTTAGTCACGGAAAATGGGCCCACAAACCTGGGACGTGTGGATACCCAGACTAGATCTCCTGGCTGAAACTTCCATTCCACGGACCGTCTCTTATCTGCTTGACCCTTCTGACTCTGGAACGCCTTCTGCAAATTCCCCTTAACAATTCCCCAATTGTCCCTGAGTGACCTCTGCCAATCCTCTAGTGCAGGAAATGGGGACGAGACAACTGGAAAAGGGGAGAATTTGGGTGACCTCCCTGTTACAATCTGGAATGGGGAAAACCCAGACGAGGAATTCTTTAAATTATTTTGGGCGAATTCCGCGAAGGGCAAAAATTTCACCCAGTCACTTTGTGCCTCTGCAACGTAACATCTCAGGAATTGCTCCAGAGATTGGTTAATGCGTTCTGTCTGCCCATTCGTCTGTGGGTGGTAGCCTGACGAGAACGACAATTTCATGCCCATTTGGTGACAAAATGCCCTCCAGAATCCAGACACAAACTGGACTCCCCTATCAGACACAATGTCTTCCGGAATGCCATGCAGCCGGAAGACGTGAATGATAAACAATTCGGCTAATTCTTGAGCCGAGGGGAGTCCTTTCAGGGGCACAAAATGGGCCATCTTGCTAAACCGGTCGACTACCACCCAAATAACAGACATGCCTTCAGACCTGGGCAATTCCCCCACAAAATCCATGGACAGGTGGGTCCATGGCTCACTCGGGGTGGGCAAAGGCTGCAACCTTCCTACAGGTGCCAGCCGGGAGGGTTTACTCCTGGCACATACCGCACACTCCTTGCAATCTGTTGCCAAGGAAGGCCACCAAGCACACCTGGCAATCAGATCCTGCGTTCTGGCCGCTCCAGGATGACCAGCATTCTTGTGGGTGTGAAAGAGTTGCAGAACTTGTAACCGGAATGGCAGTGGGATAAACAAGACCCCTTCGGGTTTCCCCTCAGGAACATCCCGCTGAAAGGGACCCAAAATCTCTGTCCAATCCTCCCAAGTCTCCGTGGCGGCTAACACCAGTTTCTGCGGGATGATGGATTCAGGAGCGGGGGGCTGTGCTGTCTCAGGTTCAAAACACCTGGAGAGGGCATCTGCTTTGACGTTTTTGCTGCCTGGAGTGTACGTGATTATGAACCTGAATCTCGTAAAAAATAAGGACCACCGGGCCTGACGGGGACTCAGCCTCTTAGCCCCCTCGATGTATTCCAAGTTCTTGTGGTCAGTGTAAACAGTGATCGTGTGCTCTGCCCCCTCTAACTAGTGGCGCCACTCCTCAAATGCCAACTTAATAGCCAGAAGTTCCCGGTTGCCTATATCATAATTTTTTTCTGCAGGTGAAAACCTGCGGGAAAAATAAGCACATGGGTGTAGTCTGCCCTGCAACCCAGAACGTTGAGACAGCACCGCCCCCACCCCAACTTCTGAGGCATCAACCTCCACAATGAAGGGAAAGGACGTGTCAACATGCCTCAAAATTGGTGCTGAGCAATTTTTTCAATAGAGCAAATGCCGCCACGGCTTCAGGAGACCAGTGGTTGGTATCCGCCCCTTTTTTCGTGAGACTGGTAAGGGGGGCAACTAACGTGGAGTATCCCTTAATGAACCTCCTGTAATAGTTCGCGAACCCTAAAAATCTCTGCAGGGCCTTCAACCCCACTGGCTGTGGCCACTCCAACACGGCTGTGACCTTGGCAGGATCCATTGAGAGGCCCGAGGTGGGAATTACGTATCCCAGAAACGTGACCGTGGTCACTTCAAATATACATTTTTCCACCTTAGCGTAGAGCCTATTCTGTCTTAATTTGTTTAGGACAAATTTCACGTGGACCCTGTGTTCGGAGAGGTTATTGGAGTAAATTAGTATATCATCGAGGTATACCAGTACGAATTTACCCAATACCTCCCGGAATACCTCATTGATTAGTTCCTAGAAGACGGCTGGCGCATTGCACAACCCGAAGGGCATCACTAAGTACTCGTAATGCCCATCGGGTGTGTTAAAGGCCGTCTTCCATTCATCGCCCCTTCTAATGCGCATTAGGTTGTATGCCCCCCTCAGATCTAACTTAGAAAAGATCTTAGCAGTAGTGACCTGCGTGAATAAGTCGTCTATCAATGGTAACGGATAGCGATTCTTCACCGTGATTTTATTGAGACCTCGGTAATCGATACAAGGTCGAAGACCCCCGTCTTTCTTCTTAACGAAAAAGAAGCCGGCCCCAGCAGGTGACCGAGAGGGCCGAATAAACCCCTTGGCCAAGTTGTCACGAATGTATTCCTGCATAGCCAACTTCTCGGGACCGGACAAGTTATACAGGTGACCCCTAGGGGGCATACAACCAGCACGGAGATCAATGGGGCAATCGAACGGGCGATGAGGAGGTAATTGATCAGCAGACTTGGGACAAAAAACATCAGAAAAATCGGAATATACCTCGGGAACACCCTCCACGTAAACCTTGGTCTGACCCAATGTCACCTTCCCCAGACACTGCTGATGACAATGATCGGACCATCTGGTTACCTGGCCCGTAGCCCAGTCGATTTGTGGAGAGTGGGCTTGTAACCAAGGCATGCCTAGGATAATAGTGGAGGTTGACATATGTAAAACGAAAAACTGTAATTGTTCCCCATGCAGTACCCCTATCGTGACCTTCACCTGCGGAGTCTGTGACAGGGGACGATCCCGTTGCAGAGGGGAATCGTCTACTGCCGTGACCTGAATGGGGGGTGTCACAGGAGTGAGCGGAATACCCAACTCCTGAGCAAACTCAAAGTTCATAAAATTGGCCGCTGAGCCTGAGTCAATGAAAGCCTCAGTAGCCACAGATTTCTTCTCCCATGTAACTGTACAAGGGAGAAGCAATTTCTTTTCTTTAAGGGGTGCAAGTGGCGTGCCTAGGGTGCCACCCCCCACTACTCCTAGGCAAATTCGTTTCCCGACTTGTTCGGGCAGTTGATCCGCCATTCTCCGCTTTCGCTCCACCTGGGTCAATTTCGAACAACCAATCTGCATTGGTTCGGGTGGAGGCAAGGCCGGAGGAGATGAGACAGATGAAGATGGTGTTACTAAGGGTGCAGCGGAGGGTGCCGCATATGATGTTACCCTGGCACGGGGACTGCCCCGAATCTGCCTCTGATGGCGTACTCGACGGTCGACTCGAATGGCCGATGTGATGGCCTCATCGACTGTCCTGGGCTCGGGCAAGGTTAGCATTAAATCGGAGACCTCCTCCGATAACCCAGACAAGAAGTAATCCATGAGGGCAAAATTATCAAATCTGGCCGTGACTGACCATCTGCGAAATTCTGCCGCGTAATCCTCGACTGAACCCCCGTCTTGCCGCAAAAGTTTAAACTTCCGCTCAGAGGTTGCCGCAAGGTCAGGGTCGTCATAAATTACGGCCATGGACTTAAAGAATTCCTCTACCGAGGTCAGAGCAGTATCGGTAGGAGGCAGGATGTATGCCCATGACTGGGAGTCACCAGTCAGCAAAGTTTTAATAAAGGTGACCCGTTGGGTCTCAGTCCCCGAGGATCGGGGTCTCAACTCGAAGTACGATAACACTCTACTCTTAAAATTCCGGAAGTCAGACTTGTGGCCGGAAAATTTATCTGGTATGGGCATACGTATGTCAGCACTAGGAGGGGATCGCACTGAATCAACTGACGTCTGGAGAGTTCGCACAGAGCCTGATAAGACATCAATCATAGTCTTGTGGCTACCCAGCACTTGGTTGATGTTTTCCACCGAAGTGGCAAGTGCGCCCAGACGGTCAGTGTGTGCGTCCATTTGCATTTTTTGGTCTGGCGTTCTGTAACGATCGGTGAAGCACAGAGAGGATCTGATTACCAGTGATCTGCAGAATCACTGGGAATACAGTTGTATACCAGATTATACGTGATCTGCAGTATCACTGATAATCCGATATACTAGCTAACCTCTGTTCACCTGAGTAGAGTGTAACAGTAACACTTTGAGGACTAGGCCTCAGTGCAGCAAGGAGTACTGCACAGATTCCTTCCGCAGACCTGAGCTCTCCAAGACGGGAGGAGTCAGACTGACAGTAGGAGGGATAGTCTGAAAGTGACCCTCAGGAGGAAGGGTCGCTAACAGAGCGAGGAACCGCCTCTAACGGTAAGGTCGGTTCTCGAGGTCGGACAAGCCAGGTCGTACACACACGGACAGATAAAGTACAAGATCAGGAGGCAAAGACGGAGTCAAAGTACAGGCAGGGTTCAGCAACGGGGTATCAGATATATCGGGGTACAAAATCAGGAGGCCGAAGCAGAGTCAAAGAACGAGCCGGGGTTCGGCAACAGAGTATCAGAAATATCGAAGTACAAGATCAGAGTTCAGGAGGATAGTCAAGGCAGGCAAAAGTCATAACAGATAATCACAATCAAACTAGTACTTTAGCTATCAACAGAATCTAGCTAAGTGTAGGATTACAGCTCCAGCTGGTCCCGGCACACTTGCGGATCTGACTACGGATCTGGGTGCTCCCACATATGTGATCGCACGCCAGACAAAGAGCAAGTGAACAACCAGCAGTATATATACTCTAGGACCTTTCCAGGACCTCCCTGATTGCTGGTCCAATGAGAGCAGTGGAATTTGTCAGCTGACCCAGCTGGTCAGCCGACTCCCTTCTAACTGCTATTTAAACTCTGCCTCTGTGCTCGCGCGCGTGTAAGTCTGAATCTTGGTGGACTATCAGTCCCAGCCACACCAGTACTGTCATGCAATGTATCTAGTGCGGGTGCCGCCTCTGATGCGGATTCTGCCGTTACCAATGCGGATTCCGCCGTACTGCCTATGCGGCATGCAGCGTTTTTTCCGCGTCGTGACGCCATGCTGGACGCGGAAACGGCCGCCTCACCTCGAGAGACAGCGGCCTTTCCGCGTTTCCTTACAGTAGTCCATCCACTAGGTTATAAAAGAACAAATACTTTATTCGGCACTTTTAAAAGATAACGCGTTTCGCGAATTTGTTCTTTTATAACCTAGTGGATGGACTACTTTTTTAAGGTAGGACCATACATCACTTTTTATGTGTACAATATTACTCTGCAATAAGACACACAGTATATTCACAACACGTGCGCCTCCTCCACCATCCTGCAGACGACTCTCCCCAGGCTTGGAGTTACCACTTTGGCAAGTAGTCTTTTTCGAAGGAACAGCGACCACCGGCAGAAAAAGCCAAGCAGGGACGGTACCTCCCCGCACGCGCATTAAATGGTTGCCGAACTTACAACCTAATTTTGTGAGTATAATAGCTTAAGATCTACTCTTTGATATCTCAAGCGTTACTCTCAATACTACACCAGATTGGGCGCCCAGTTCTCTTCCCGTCCTTTTCTCTACCTACCCTAACCAAGAAACTCCAGTTGTTATCTATGCTCTTTGATATCTCAAGCGTTACTCTCAATACTACACCAGATTGGGCGCCCAGTTCTCTTCCCGTCCTTTTCTCTACCTACCCTAACCAAGAAACTCCAGTTGTTATCTATGCAGAAGAGCGTTGAGCTCCACAACTTTCAAAGTCACAGAGAGGTCTGTCTTCTGAAGCTTATTATCTCAAGGGTCTGGCACTGTAATTTTTTTTTCCTGCAGACAGAGAACAGGTTTAAAAGTTCACTTGCCTGCTCTGTAAAATCATTTAGAATGCCGAGTAGTGTGTAAACTGCAAATATTAGAGAATGATGCTATGTTATAAAAAAAAAAACCTATATAACTGAAAATAAAAATATGAGAAATTTTCTTTGCTACTAATGTTCAAGTAATTATCCATCCTAAACATACATTTCATTATATCATAATTTTTTTTTTTTCGCTTCAGTGTCTCTGTAAAGGATCGCTATTGCAAAAAAAATCAACTATTTAAAATACATACATATTATTAGACGTACAATTGAGTAAAATTCACTACTAATACCCTTTTTCCTATGTCCCCGTCACTTACACTAGGGAGAAAACATCTGGCACATCAGTATTTTATTATTATCATATCAATTTCTCTATTATTCACAACAACACTCCCTGGAAAGGATCTATACAGAGATATCGGTCAGCCTTCTTATTTTCTTGCACACTATTTTAGCAGTTGAACTGAGCAACTTCCCATCAGTAACAGCTTTTGAAAATCAAGAAACCCTGAGAATACCCAAAGAGGAGAAGAGTCCAATACTAGAGATAGTGGCGAACTGCTCGCCAGCCAATAGCTATGTGCAAGCTGACACTGCAAAACTTTTGGGTCGCATTGTTCCGCAGCAGTACGTATGCCCTGGGCCCAGACGCATTCATTAGTACGCATGCCCTGGCCTGGCGGTGCACATCCTTGATTGCGCGCCTGTGGCCGGGCACACTTTGTGACGTCACACTCATGCGTAAAGCGTATCCGGCTACAGGCGCGCAATTAGGGACGCGCACAGCCAGGCCAGGACATGCATACAAATGAACTCATACGGGGCACAGGTCATGCGTACTACGGCAGGACATTGGGAACCAGAAGTAGTACAGGGCCAGCCTGCCCATAGCTATTTGTGGCGAGCAGTTCGCCTATACAGGTGAGCTGCTCGCATACATCACTATCCAAAACGTGTCAGAGTAATAATACTTAGTGTAAGTGACAGCAACATAAAAAAGGAGTAATTTATGGTGCATTTTACTCTGGGACAAATTTACATCTTATATGTATGTATTTGAAATTTTACAATTTTTCATGATAGTTGTCCTTTAGCATAGTGTGTGACCCTGGGGAGCACTGAGAAGTTACAGGGGAGCTGGTAGCCCTGCAGCCCAGTTTCCGAAGGGAAGGGATTGTGCTCTACTTTAGTATGTCTGTCACAGTACATATTGGCATACAAGGTTCCCTTAATGAACTGTCACTCCCCAGTGCCAGGCGGTAACAGTAAATTCGGGCGCCTGAGGCAAGTGGACAAATCGGGCGCCGCCATTCACTCCCATAATAAATATCGTTTAATGGGCGCCCGACAGGAAAAAAGGGCGCCGGAGAAAAATAACGTTTTATAAGCGGCGCCCGGAGACTTTTACTGTTTTATAACTGCTTCTCATGATTACACATTATTTTATGATTTATAATTTTTTAAACATTATTTTTAAACGAAAAACAGTACAATCTTTTTTAAAACATTATTTTTAAACGAAAAACAGCACAATATTTTTTCCGCACGTTATTAATGCTTATCACAGGGGGGTCTTAGGTTTAGGCACCACCAGGGGGGTCTTAGGTTTAGGCACCATCAGGGGAGTCTTAGGTTTAGGCACCACCAGGGGGGTCTTAGGTTTAGGCACCAACACGGGGGTCTAGGGGTTAGGGGTAGGTACAGGGAGGGTTACTTACTATTTTTTTTAAACGTTATTATACGTTTCACTTTTTAAACGGAAGATTAACGTTTTCACAATTGCCAATTTCATGCACATTATTTAATGATTTATAACTTTATAAAACATTATTTTTAAACGAAATATAGTACATTATATTTTTAAACGTTATCCATGTTTATCGTTTAAAACCCGGCGCCCTTTTTTCCCAGCGCCCCTTTTTAACGTACGCGTGCCAGGCTGCCAACAGCACTCATGCAGCGCCAAACAAACCATCAAACTCCCACCACCATTTTTTACTGTAAGCAAGACACACTTGTCTTTGTAATCCTCGCTTTGTTGTCTTTACACACACTTGACACTAGCTGAGCTAATAACATTTTTTTTATCTCTGTTGTGTATCTTGGTCTTCCTTTTACTCAGTTTCAAATGATAACGCTAATACCAAAAAATTGCATGCAATGTGAGACTTGGTCGTTGGCTGAGCTGGGAACCAGGCACTTTTGTAAAGTATGCTCCAACTGAATGGATGGTTTTCTAGTGTCATCTAGTGGCTATGTTGGAACATTACAGGTGATCATTCCATAAGCAGAGTAACATTGTTGACCAACCTGTATAATGCAGATGGATTTTGTGTAATGCCTATGGAGCTGTTGGGGAACTAGACTTCCAATCATGTTTGCCAGTGTCTGAAAATAAGGCTTTAGCAACCATTTTATGACTTTCATAAAAGATGGATTTTATAATGCATTACTTTGATTTTTATTGCTGGTTAATAAAAAGACTTTAGGCGTAGTATTATGTTTACCTCTTTCTGTTTAATTTTGCCTGTTTTGAAAAGCAAAAAATGACAAATGACCTTACCCAGTAATAACCATTAACTTGTCCCTAGTCCTTATAGGTAAAACAGGATAAGGCTGGATCCACACTATAAGCGCTTTTCTGAGCGCTTGTGATTGCTGAGCGCTTTCTGAGCGCTTTTTAAAAATCACTCCCATTCACTTTCAATAAGATCGCAGTAAAAATCACATAAAAATCGGCGCGATCACGCAGTTGCATATGCGGTGATTTTTTTCCGTGATTTTTACTGCGATTTTAATGAAATGAATGGGAGTGATTTTTAAAAAGCTCTCAGCAATTACAAGCGCTCAGCAAGAGCTCAGAAAAGCACTTATATATAGTGTGGATCCAGCCTAAATGTTTAATTAAATATTCTTTAGCAACCTTCAAGCACTTTAGGAAAATATTTCTTTGAAGCATGTCTATACAGTATATTAAAAATATTCATTGTCAAAGTGCTAGAAGGTTGCAAACAACTGTACTTGGACTGATTTAATAAATACACTGCATGATTAAGCAGCGCAGTTTTAGGCCCTGTTCAGTAGTGGAGGCAGCCAGCAGGAGGGATTTGGCGTTACATCCCCAGATGCTATAGCGTAGGCTGGCGGGCGCAATGCTCTGCAGAGTGGGGCGCGCTAGGCGGCTGTAGTGACCCCCTTTGGTGACAGTGTGGCCACATATGACAGGGAGGGCGCTGCTGTCGGGGACTCTCACTTCAGGACAGCAGATGGGCGATCAGAGTGGAGAGGAATGCACCCCACGGAGCTGCGCATCTCCAGTCTCTGCTTC
Source organism: Hyperolius riggenbachi (assembly GCF_040937935.1). Lineage (NCBI taxonomy): Eukaryota > Metazoa > Chordata > Amphibia > Anura > Hyperoliidae > Hyperolius > Hyperolius riggenbachi. Next base: position 130,717,643 of record NC_090655.1, on the reverse strand, counting down.
TGCTTGTGCTTATGGAGCTCTGCTCTCTGCAAAGGGAGAGAGACAAGGGGACACTTTGGGCAGCTACTGACCCGCCTTTTACAGACGGGCCGCCTCTTGGCATGTGCCTAGTGTGCCTTATGGTAAACCCGGTACTGCTTAGCTGGCTCTACTGCAGGAAGGTTTTATTAGTTTATTGCCCCTCTACAGCAAAAAATTGCTTCCCCCACTACTCTATGGGAGGGGAACCTGAAATTGTCAATTCAGCAAGGCCCGGACTGGTGCAAAAAGGGCATGGGGAGGGCTAACATGATAGGGCTAGACTGGCCTCCGGCAGGGTAAGGGTTAACTGCGGGCCTTAGTGTGGGTACATTCAGCCTGGCCAATAGGAGAGTGCAGGGGGTTGGATCAGCAGGAAAAATGGGTTTATAGGTGGGGGGTGCAGCCTGGTCTCTTCAGGGAATTCAGCCACGCGACAAGCTCGACAAGCTGCATGGCTAGTTCCCCTTACCATGGAGGTTGAGGCCTTAATCCAGCGGATCCGAGAAGAGGCGGCTGCCCGGGGAATTGGCTGGGTCTCCAGCCAGATGAATATGCTGGATGCAGCACCAGCATCAGTTGCCGCAGGAGTGTCCACGAGGGCTCGGGTGGTCCGTCCCCTCGAGCGTCTCAGCCCAGACTCCTCACCCAGAGCCCAGCACCACTCAGGGAGCCCTGCGCAGGACCCTCCAACACCTCCTGCCAAGCACAGCAAAGCTTCGGGCTAGAAGGCGGCTGGGAGGAATCCAAATCCTCGGCGGGGCTCCCCAGAGGAGCCCGCAAAACGGCTTTCCCGGCTGCACTGCCGGCGTCAAAAGGTGCCTCCCCGGCGGCAGTTCCCCGTCTGGGGAATGGGCCTGCTCGGCGCGGGGATCCATCCGGAGCTGGCGCTTCCACCCCCAGCAGCACAGCGTCCAAACCAGGGAGGCCGGCCCATCCTTCTGGACCACCATCTGACAGCTCGGCTGGGCCCGCGGCAGCAGCCATCTTGGATCTGACGGCCAAGTCTTCTAGGCATGCCACGCAGCCCTCTGTGTCTGGCTCAGCAGCTGCTCGCCCCAGCGGGCAGGCCTCCCCCTACTTTCCCCCTCCAGCCGATGGCTGTGTCTGGCTCAGCAGCTGCTCGCCCCAGCGGGCAGGCCTCCCCCTACTTTCCCCCTCCAGCCGATGGCCGCAGTCAGGACAACAGGAGCAGGAGACCCCAGTCCGATGCTGAAGACCCAGGGAGCCCTCCTCGAGGAGTCACCGGGGATTCCCCCAGGCAGAGCTCTGTCTCCTCCACGGAGGGTGAAGGTGAAGATGGACATCATGATGGATCTGGAGCATCGGCTGACCTGGGCTCAAGCTCAGTGCAGCCAGGTGAGATTGCTGTGGATCTGGGGCAGATTAGTGGGAGAGGGGCAGGTGGGCAGACTAGGAGGGGTTCTGGGTCAAATGTTTCTGTGCCTTCACATGCTCTTTCTGCTTCTGTTGATGTTTCTCCTCTGTCTCTTGTTAACACATTGTTGTTGGGATTACAGGATGCTTTACAGGCCTCGCCACCCCCTCTCCCGCAATTACCTACTCTGTCAGCCGCTTGGGTGGGTTCTAGTCAGGTGTCGGCTACGGCGAGTCAGGTTTCAATGAGTTCAGGGTTGGTGCAGATTGTACCCTCCCCATTACCAGTGAGTACAGTTGGTCAGGTTGCTGGTTTGTTATCGGTACCCCCGCCCCCCGTAATGGTCACACGGTGGTGGTTACCCCTACCCCCACCCTCACATCCGAGCAAGTGAGATTGTCAGGCTTGGCTAAGGGTGAGGTTTACGTATGTTTTGAGGGTCCCTTAGGGACTCATTTAAGGCCAGAAGTACGAGAAATAATTTGGAGGGGAGAATATATCGAGTTATTCTCTTTGCTCCCTTTGGAAAAATTTAACCTCGATATGGTTAAACCGGATGAGAGCAAGAGAGAGGAGGAGGAGCATAGGCGCTATCGGTTAATCCCGCGTACTTTTCAAAACTGGCGCCATGCCTTTTCTATATATGCAAGTATAATTGGGGAGCGATAACCGGACTGTTGCTCTGGGTTATTCTGTTACTTGGATTGTGTGGGCAAGGCATATCAGGCCTACGGCGGGATTGCTTGACTGAGATACGATAAGCAATTTCGGCAGCGTAAGGCGGTTCGTCCCTCCATCCGTTGGGATCAGAAGGACATCACGTTATGGATGGAGTTGACGATGACGATGCTGACCGGACGTGGCAGTCAGCCCTTTCAAGTGGGGGCCAGCGGTTCTGGAGCCTCCGGGCAGCTGGCCGCAAAGAAAAAGGGATTGTGCTGGCAATACAACGAGGGTTATTGTCGATTCGGCGGTTCCTGGCGCTTTTTAAACACGAGTGTTCCTCCTGTGGTGGCAACCACTCCTCCTCCAAATGCTTCAAATGCAAGGGGCGTTCCACGGATCCTTCAGGTAAGAGGGAGGACGCCGGTGAGGGTCACAAAGATGGAACGGTTTCTAAGTCGATACCCTGATTTATCAACCGCTTCCCTATTGTTACTTGGTTTTACGGACGGCTTTGTGATTCCTAGTGTTTGTACCTCCACTGCTCGCCCCCTTTCCGTAACCTTAAATCAGTTGCCCTGGGCCCAGACGTCATTTCACAGAAGTTGGCCAAGGAAGTTTCCTTGGGGCGCATGGCGGGCCCATTTAGCGAACCTCCACTCGAAGACCTGGTGGTCTCTCCATTAGGGCTGCTTCCCAAAAAGGAGCCCAACGCATTCAGGCTTATACATCATCTCTCGTATCCCAAGGGTTTGTCAGTCAATGACAGCATAGATCTGGGGGAGTCGTCAGTGATGTACACGTCGTTTGATGAAGCGGTTAAGTGGGTTAGGAAACTGGGCCAAGGGGACCTCATGGCAAAGATGGATGTGGAATCTGCGTTTCGCCTTTTGCCCGTGCATCCTGATAGTTTTCGTCTCTTGGGATGTTTTTGGGAAGATGTTTCTATGTGGATTTATGTCTCCTCACAGGTTGTTCCATTTCCTGCCAGCTTTTCGAGTCATTTAGCACGTTCATTGAATGGGTGGTGTCGGGTTTGAGATCCGTTATCCATTACCTAGACTACTTCCTTTTCCTGGGCCACAGAGACTCGTCGCATTGCGGTTACTTGCTATCGACCATGCAGCAGGTGTGCCAGTTGTTCGGGATCCCCCTCACGGAGGATAAGACTGAGGGTCCTCAAACTACCATCAAATTTTTGGGCATTATTATTGATTCGGACGACATGGAATGTCGTCTTCCAGAAGACAAAGTGGCGGACCTGCGGAACTCAATAGCAAAGGCTTTGGCTGGGACAAAGATTACTCTCCGGGCACTTCAATCTTTGCTGCATAAGCTAAATTTTGCCTGCAGGATTATGCCAATTGGGTGCATTTCCTGCAGGCGGTTGGCTTTGGCGACAGCAGGGGTTAGCATGCCCCATCACCGAATTAGGTTGCGCAAGGAGTTGCGCAATGATTTGGCCATGTGGGTCTCCTTCCTGGCCAACTTCAATGGGAGTTCAGTATGAATGGATGAGGGTAGTGATAACTATGACCTCGAGCTGTTTACTGATGCTTCTGGGGCCCACGGCTATGGGGCTTATTTTGTTGGTCAGTGGAGTGCTGCCCCTTGGCCGGAGGACTGGGTCCAGGCGGGTTTCACAGAGAATTTACTGTTATTGGAATTGTTTCCCATCGCAGTGGCGGTGGAGCTGTGGGCAAAGCACCTCAGTAACAAAAGGATTAAATTCAATTGTGACAACCTGGGAGTTGTAATGGCCATAAATCGAATTTCAGCTTCATCCCCCCTGCTATTTGTCTGCTTCGGCATTTGGTGTTGGCTTGCCTTAGTCACAATATGTATGTGTCTGCTGTACATATTCCTGGAATTGCTAACGACGTGGCTGACGCCCTCTCTCGTTTCCAGTGGGATCGTTTCCGAAGAGAGGCTCCGGGAGCCTAGCAACAGGGTCTACCTTGCCCAGAGGTCTTATGGACGATTCCTTTCGAATGATAGAGGAGTGGATGCAACGGTCGGTGTTGGCTTCTACTTGGAGCGGTTATTGGGCGGTCTGGTCACAGTGGGCTGATTTGTTACAGCAATTCGGCACCTGCGCATCGGTCGAGGATCGTTTATGTGTATTGTTCCATTTTATGGCATGTAACGGGTCTGCAGGTGTATCGCCATCGGCGTTGGCTAAAAAACTCACGGCCCTTGCCTTTTTGTTTAAAATGCAAGGGGTCCCTGACATTACGAAGGATTCTTGGGTACGTTTAGCCTTGAAGGGCTATCGGTTGGGTGTCGCTGAGCGCGACATGCGTCGTCTGGTGTCTTTCGAAATTTTGTCTGCCATGTTTGCACGTCTGTCTGAAGACTGTTTTTCACCTTACGAGGTCCGTTTGTTTGCTGCTGCTTTCTCGCTTGCTTTCTTTGGGGCCTTTTGGGTAGGCGAACTGGTGAGTCCGAGTAAAGTTAAGCCTGGTGGTTTTTTGGGGGGCGATGTATGCATATCCTCGGGGTCGGTGGTCCTCTATTTGTGGAGATCAAAGACCGATCAATTAGGTAAAGATAGGGCAGTAACCCTTTTTCCAGTGTGGTGCAGTCAGTCAGATCGTTTCTGGAGGTTAGGCCTCAGCAGGGAGTGTCTTTTCTTTGTCAAGCGGATGGGTAATCTCTGTCCAGTTTTCAATTTGTGGCAGTTTTTAGAAAGCTGCTTAGTCTCTTAGGTCACGACCCTGCCAGTTTTGCATCCCATTCTTTTCGAATTAGGGCCGCTACTGAGGCTGCAAGATAGGGTTTGGACAATTCATGGATAAAACGAATAGGACGTTGGAAATCATCACGTTTTCTCTATTATGTCAGGCCACATTTGTTGTAAATTTTGGGTATTATTTTTTAGGTAGTGTTCTGGGGTCTGCTACATGTGTTTTTTTGTTATGTTGTTACGTGTTTCAGACATTTCACCTTGCCTGGTATGGATCCTCGGCCATTTGTACGTTGCCTGGGGAGCTTGGCGAACATGAGTGAGGCCTGAGGGCCGGCAGCTGGGTTTATCTCGTGCTCAGGCTAGTGTACGATGGATTGGGGTGCCCGGTATGTTGTGGGCTCACGTTGTGCTGGAAGTTCACCTCTTTGCTAGGTTGGATCGCCCCCCCCCCCCCCTTGATGTATTGGTGATCCATGCAGGCGGTAACGAATTGGCCTCGCGCCCAACCAGAAAAATTGTACGGGACATTAAATTAGATTTTTTACGTTGCAGTCTTGTTTCCTAAATACAATAGTGGTTTGGTCAGAGGTAGTGGGCTGGCTTCGCTGGAGACAGGCTAGATCCATTGACAGGGTGAATAGGGCCCTTAAAAAAACTGAACAGGGAGGTGTCGCAATTTGTGGTCCGGAATGGTGGGGTAGCGGTACGCCATGTGGATCTGGAAGTTGGCTTCCAGGTTTTTGAGATTGGACGGGGTTCACCTTAACGCTGTGGGTACAGATCTTTAGACCTTAGCTTTGAGTGAAGGGATCCAAAGGGCTCTCAGGTTGTGGTGGACCGCGCAGGCATAAAGTGTCCTGCCAGCTCGGTGTGGAGGGGGTGTGGCATCCGGAGGTTGTCAAAGTAATGGAAGGTGAGGTTTTGCCTTGGTGCGGATACCTCTGAAGAAGGTCAAAGTCTTCGGAAAGATGGATATGTTGAGCGGAATGCAGCTGTCCCTGAGCCGGCGTTCGCGGCTGGGGTCCTATACAAAAGGGCTGCATTCCTACATCTTGTATATGTTAGTTGTGGTACCTCCGGATCCCTCCCCCATATTCTTTTCATATTGTTCTGTTGTTAATCAATAAAGTTTAAAGGCTGCTCTGGCCTTTATTTTCCCACGTTAAAATGTAGTCCTTTGTCTTTGTTCAAGTTTTTTGTTTATCATGTGGTGCGGGTACAAGCCAATGGCTGAGGGGTTTGAATAGAAGGAGGCTAATAGGATATGTCCTCATCAAGAAAAACACACACTAACTTTATGGGAACTCTGCTATTCATAGCATTGTGAATTCAGACAGATAACATTTATTCACCAAACACGCTGGTGCCCCCTGCTGGTCATATAGCCATTGTCTATATGCAACTGAAGCCCTCTCCAACTGACTTGCTCAGCTTCTGCTTGATTATCACTGCAAGCTAGGTGTATTATGTGTGCACTTCTCATTGGCTTATAAGCAGCCTGCAGGCTTTATAAAGCAGCAGAGAACTGTTTGGGAGTGAGTTTCTCCAATTGTGTGTTTGGTTAGTTTTAGAGCAGTAGGAGACAGGCCTTGGAGGTGGCAGCTCCAAGGTTTTGGCTGCGCTCACATATGGTGTTAGATGCTGGCTCTGGGGCCCCGGGCAGTGAGAGTTCCCGGGGCCCCAGGCTGGCTCATGCACCATTGTTTTTAATTATTGTAGTATCCCATGCAGTTTTGTTAGGAGGGGGGCAGATAAGAGGGAATATCCTGCACGCTGGTGCCCCCTGCTGGTCATATAGCCATTGTCTATATGATACTAAAGCCCTCTCCAACTAATTGGCTGACTTGCTCAGCTTCTGCTTGATTATCACTGCAAGCTAGGTGTATTATGTGTGCACTTCTCATTGGCTTATAAGCAGCCTGCAGGCTTTATAAAGCAGCAGAGAACTGTTTGGGAGTGAGTTTCTCCAATTGTGTGTTTGGTAAGTTTTAGAGCAGTAGGAGACAGGCCTTGGAGGTGGCAGCTCCAAGGTTTTGGCTGCGCTCACATATGGTGTTAGATGCTGGTTCTGGGGCCCCGGGCAGTGAGAGTTCCCGGGGCCCCAGGCTGGCTCATGCACCATTGTTTTTAGATAACATTTATTCGTCACAGCAGGCATTGCCCTGCGCCTCCACTTGCGACATTGTGCCTGCGCTTGCTGTAGTTTTACGCACAGTGCATCCAAATCCCCATAGCCATGCATGGCACACCTATAGCGATTTGGATGCAAATTTGCATCAGCATGGGTGCTGCATCCATATTGGAAATGGACTTGGCAATTCTGTAAAAACTCAGCCAAAAGGTGGTAACAGCATTCAATATCAAGACAACCACTAGGGGGACCTTAGGGTTAGGCACCACCAGGGGGGTCTTAGAGTTAAACACCACTCCAAAGGGGAAGCAGGAAATTTGGACGCTTGAGGCAAGTGGCCAAAAAGGGTGCCACCATTCACTCCCATAATAAATATTGTTTGACGGGCGCTGAACAGGAAAAAAGGGCGCCCAGAGATTTTTAACATTTTCAAACTGCGCTTGTGATGATTTAAGTTTACAAAATGTGCCCATGATGAATTACGTTTGCAAATATACTACATATGTTTTGTATTTAACTAAAACGTTATTTAAAATGTTATCACTTGCTGTTTGTAAAGCATTATCATCCACATAATAAAGTGATCAGTGAGTAAATTGTAATATATTTTTTACAGTCACTATTTGTAAAACATTATTATCCAGACAATAAAGTTATCACTAAGGCGGGTTAGGCACCACCAGGGGAGATTTAGGGTTAGGCACCACCAGGGGGGTCTTAGGGTTAGGCACCACCAGGGGAGATTTAGGGTTAGGCACCACCAGGGGGTCTTAGAGTTAGGCACCACCAGGGGGTCACAGGGCCTGTACACACTGCTGCGCTTGCGTTGCGTTTTTAAAAACGCAAGGTCTTTTGAAAAAGAATGAAAATCGTGATAACTTGTACACACTGGTGCGATGCGTTTTTAAAAAAACGCAAACGCAGTGCCTGCTGCGCTTTTTTAAGCGCAGCGCATGAAAAACGCATGAAAAATGCGCGCTTGCGTTTTTGCCTGCGTTTTTCAGAAGTCAGTATTCCAGAAGACTCTGCAATGTCCTGATTCCTGTTGAAATGTAAACTAGAAAAAAAACAAAGGATTCTTTAGCCAATCAGCAATTACAAGAAAAACGCAAACGCACAAAAAACGCAGGCAAAAGCGCATGCGTTTTTAAAACTACAGGCACTTTAAAAACGCATGCGCTTGCGTTTTTGCCTGCGTTTTTCAGTGTGCACAGGCCCTTAGGGTTAGGCACCAGCAAGGGGGGGTCTTAGGGTTAGATAGAGGGAGGGTTCTGTGTGAGAGTAGGGTTAGGTATAGTTGTAGTAAAATGTTAGTAATATTAATTAATGTTTTACTACAGTTATTACGAACCTACTTATATATGTTTTTTCATTGTTATAAACAATATTTTCAGATTTTATTACATAAAGAAACGATAAATGAAGGTTATACGCAATATTATACAATTATAACGATTATACATATATTATCGTTTTTTAACAAACGCAATTTTAAGTTTCACTTTTAATACAGGGAAGATTATTGTTTTCACAATTTGTGATTTTATAGACATTATTAAATGTTTTTAATTTGTAAAATATTATTGTAAACGAAATACAACACAATATGTTTATAAACGCTATTACCTTTTATCGTTTACACCACACGTCCTTTTCTCCCAATGCCCTTTTTGCATGGACGCCTCTAAAGGTGCCCATTAGCAACACGATCCCGGAGTCGATTGATCATTTCTGATTGCCTTGGGAAACAATCAGTCGTGTTCATTAACGGCCAAATAACCACTAACCGATTTAATCAGATTTATGTTACTGATGTGTGTTTCAGAGCAATCTGATTGCATTGGGTAGTAATTTGGCTGTTAATGGGTACAACCAATAATTTCTGATTGATTGCTGCAGTGATCTGAAACAAATGAGCGGCTGCGGGATTGTTTCATTAATGGGCACCTGGACGCCGGTTTACCACTTGGGGCTAATGTTGTGACGTGATGCTCTGCCCTCTCGCATTGCACCACAACGTCATAACAAAATTCATATCACCCTGCAGCAGAGTGCACCTACGGGGTCATATGCACAGTACCGCCATTAATTCTCCCCCCTCCCCAGGACCCACACACGCCACCTGCACACCCTTCGCCGACCTTCGCCGTCCCTCGCCTAGTGACCTACTCTTGTTTTCCCTGTCGTATTTGTGGAATTCCTTGCATGTGTGCCGCACTATCACTAACAAGTAAAATTTCTGCATCGCGCATTGACTTCAGTGCATTCCGCTGCGTCACAGCGGAAGTCGCACTGTAACACATTGTTAAGGTGTACTGGGCCCCATACACTTTCATTGCTGTTGCGTTACCCTGCGTGCAGAAAGGGTAACGCAACGCAAAAAATTGTATTGTACTAATGTTTTAGCTATTTCCTTCGCCCCTTTCAATGGGAGCCTTTATTGCATGGTATGTCAATTTGTATTTTTATTGCATAGTATGTCAGTATGGTTGGCATGTCAATTTTGTCTTCTTTTTCAATCATATAAAAAAAATATTTTTTTAAAGATTTAAAAAAAAAAGTTTTCCTTCTGTAATGTTGGTGAGTTCTGTGACATAGGGTGGCACAAGGACACTAAGGCGTCAATTCACCAAGCATTACCACATTCGATAATGCTGAAAACAGCTGATTTTACCAATCACTTAGGAAAGTGTCAATTTATCAAGGCTGTTACCGCATGGAAAGGTGAAATTACCCACTTGTGCGGTAAACACCTCAACAAATGTCAGTAAATGTCAATTCATGAAGGTTACAGCATGTGGTAAAGCCCTGGATGATTACTGGCCGTTCTCCTCTGCCGGAATCAGTACGGGACTCACAACACTCACAGAAGCAAAGACAATTCCCTATGACTGACAGGAGCAGAAGCCAATAGGAACAGCACCAGTCTCCTGCAAGTGATTTTGGTTAGACCCGAAGCCTTCTCTGGAAGGTCCTACTTTACTACCCCTCCCCCCCTCCCCCAGGCAGGGAGCAGAGAGAGATAGAACAAAAGATGTTTCCCCTGCCTCCCTTCGGCAGTTTAACCTCTTACATTCCTGTTTGAAGATGCATAGTAGCTAGTGGTGAAATCCCCTAAGCAGGGCATGTTTAAAGTTTTTTGGAAGTTCATCTAAGCTGCGACAAAGAAATAAAATGTTCACAAAGACTACTCGAGACTAATAGAGAGATTCAGAGCGAGCAGAGGCAGTATAACAAAACATGCACATCTACAGGGATGTCAGGATGCCTCTTACTATGGTAATGCTGTCTCTGCATGGAGAACAGATGTAGCAACACAGACAACTCACACTCTCGAGCTGTTAAAACTGGGCTTCGGGAAATTACCGAACTTCTACCGCACCTGTGTAAATATTGATGTATTAGCACACAAAAGTCTAAAATACCGAATGCGGTATTTTCCCCACTTGTTTTTTGTTTATCAAACAGCCTTGATGAATTGACACCTAAGTGTTATGCTGATAGGTGTGTTAACTTTGCCTTAAAGATACATTTATAGTCGGACACATTATTTCTACTGTCACGTTGCCGGTGAGTTGGGCACAGCAGCTCACACTGCTGCCACAAAACTCCCCAGCAGCGTTAAATACTATTCCCCAACCGCAGGAGCCCTGAATTACCTTTATGCGCCCCACACAGCATAACATTGCTGCTATGGGGTGCTTGCTTTCGGCGCCCGGCAGTAAGCTCTGTGGGCCAAAACCACCTGCTTCGGCAGGATGTGCTCTGTGCCATGGAGGGGAAAGGATGCAGGTTCAGGACAGGCACTGTCTGCCATGGAGGAACATATGTGTGTGATGGTCACATTTCCACAGAAGGACTTCATATCTGCTGGGGAAATGGGATCAATAGCTTTATGCTTGTCTTTTTGTGTGTCATAAGGGGGCATGTCACCTGCTATGTGAGAGCTACTACAGTAGAGGGAGTATTTTGCATTGTGTAACAGCAGTATTAGAACATGATGCCTGCTTGGTGTATTTTGTGTGACATGTGAGAGTACAGCCAGCAGGGTGCACTGTGTGATGGTTACCTGGCAGCTGGCTACAAGGAAGGGCTATACCTGCCACGGGGATTTAATGAAAGGAGGATACTGGAAGAACTAAACTCCCAAGAGACAATAAATATAGTAGGGTCTTGGTTATCTGGCACAGGCGGGGATTACCTGAAGAGTTTAAACAACTGGGGGCCTCTTTCCTTCCCCCCCCCCCCCCCCCCACACACACACACAGCAGATGCAGTGCACAGCGGAAACCACTTACCAGAAATTCAGGTGCAGGAACTTTTCACTTCTTGTAGCTTTTGGCTGCTTTGCTGCAACCTCTGTATGGCTCCCGATGCATGCATGTGACCTGATGCAGGTCAGATTACACGTTGGGAGCGTATATGGATGATGCTGCAGAACAGCCAACAGCTGTAAATGTGAAGATGACCAGCAAGGTCTGGTACTGTAAGTGGTTTCTACTGTGCACTGCTCTGCATTAAATGGAGAAAGGCATGCCCCCTCTGTTCTCTCTTTTACTGCTAGTTGTATGAGAATCCCTTCATTACTTTATGCAGCTCTGTCTCTAGGGGCGGGCAAGGTGGGTCTCCATCTGGGGTGCAGTTAGGAAAGGGGTGGGCACAGTGATTAAGGAAGGAGCTGTGGGCACACTGGGACCAGTCCCCTCAACGCAGATCACTTCCTTGCTGTCCTCTTCCTGGATGCTACGGTAGATGCCCTGTTATCTTCAGCCAGTCGGGGCCAGACTGGACCGGACTGCAGTCTGCCTGCACTCGCTCCCCCATTACGCCCCTGCATCTGGGAGTGTTCTGCACCTGTGCAGTAGTACGGGGGGGGGGGGGGGCATAGAGGGGCTGTGCATAGCTGGGCTGTGCATGAGCAGTTTGCCTCGACTTGCGAAGCTAATGGGGCATCTGCCGGAGCTTTCAGGAGCCAGAGGAGGACGGCGAGAAGCGATCTGCATGGAGGGGCCTGGAGGAAGCCCCAGGTATGTATAAAACATTTTCACCCTTTCGTCTCAGGTTTCTTGTCTCGTGTCGCACAAAGTCCCTTTGCTGCCTCAATGAGGATCCATCCGTGCAGGCTCCGCCTGCAGCTGCTGACATCCTTTGATCTCCTGATAGGCTGGAACTGCATGGGCACAATAGAAGGAAGTGAGTCACTGCACAACACAGCATATGGCCAATTGGAGGAGAGCAGAAAGCTTTGTGAATGCTGTCTCTCCCTCCTCCCATCTCATCAGGATTTGCTGCGGTCTAGCTGCCTATGATCTGACCACCAAGAGGGCAAGTAGATTTGCATACAGTATTTGAAAATACCATCTAGTTTGTGTAACGAAAAATCCGCAAGCCGGATGGATTGCGGAAATATGGTCGCATCCAATCCGGCAAGCGGACTTTCCAACGCGGGATGCGGAAATTCGTCCGCATCCGCTGCGCAAACTCGTCCGAGCACTCTGCTCCAAACTCACCAGCATGCTGCTCACCGGGGCTCTGCCATCTTGCCTCTAGGGGGCGGGTGCGCACGACAGACACGCCTTTATACTCTTAGAAAGCATGTCAGCTGACATTTTAGCCTGCTCTGATTGGTTGCTGCCTGGGGTGGAGACTTCTCTCCCAGGCAGTATATAGGGAGGTGCTTTTCAGTCACACTTCGTCTGTGTTTGCGATACCCTGTGTCAGCACTCAGACCTAGTCAGCCTTGTCTCTGATATTGTGTTATATATTGGTTTATCACCAATATATGCACATATTATACTGTTTGATTTATCGTGTATGATTCTGTGCCTGTCTTGACTACTCTTCTGCTTCCTGATTCTGTACTTCGCCAGCCCGTACCGTTATCGACTATTGGCTTGGTTTCCGACTATTCTCTTGTCTCACGTTTCTGTACTGCTGCCGCCTGATCTGTTGCCGAACCTCATTTTGTCTGACCTTTCTCCCTTCAGTGGAACGTCTCCCACTGTAGGGTTCTATCAGAGGCTTGCCTCTTTGAGACGACCGCCACTAGCAAACCCTTGCTGCTAGAGGCCGAGACTCCTCCACTCCGTCCTTTGGAGGATCTCACACACAGGGTTCCCATTCAGAGGTAACCACACCTCTGAGGAATTACGGTGTGGTGGATATTTCCACAGACTTGAATTTACGCTGTATATTATTATTATTGTTGTCTGCTGTTCCAGCTTGCTGGAGGTTGTATCTCTGTGCCCTATAGAGATACTCTATTGTACCAAGCACCCTCTTGCATACGATTGTATCATGTCACACTATACTTGCATTATTGGTGATTCTGCAGATCACCATATAATCAGGTATAGCATCTGTATTATTGGTGTTACTGCAGATCACCAGTAATCAGAATAGCGGTGCTTGCTGACACTAATCGTTACAGTTTGCTCTGAGCGCATTACACCCAGTTCTACAATTATCTTAAAGGTTTTCAGCCTTCCCAGTATGCAACTAGTGCTATTCATCTGACTGACAGGGGGGACAGAAGGAGACACAAAGTGACACGGGACAGAGGAGGCACAGAGGGGGACACTGGAGGTACAGGGGACATAGATGGCACTATCAGCCGACTTAAGAACGGATTCAGGTTAAGAACGAAACTCCAGTCCCTATCTCGTTCGTTACCCCGGGACTACCTGTATTTTATCCATATCGGTCACTTACGAATTGAACAACTGTTAACCTGAGTGTCCACCTTTAATGGAGGGGTGTTGCCCCCGTTCTTCTACTTCTACGGACAGCGACATGTTTTAACCCAAGTGGGGTTGGGTCTAATTTCCCCACCTGCCTACTGAGTGGTTACCTGAGGTAACCCACCCTTCTCATATATTTACTCTTTTGACCAATTGGTTTAACAGATTGCACTATTGGCGCTCTCGATCTTCTTTGTTTTTCAAAAAACTCAGAAAATTGCTTAGGTCTATAAATCAAGAAATCAACCAAAATTTCACTAATATTTATCCAAAAAATCAGTCATTCCCAATCAACTATATCAATAAAAGGGTAAAATCTGATCAGATTTCTTGCTCAAATAAAAAAAAACTGAATTGATATTCTATTATCCATTACAGTAGACTATCTGTAATTTTAACAATATTTTAGTATGTCCTATTCTGTAAAGATGAAGCCGGCACCATCTGTTTCTGCTCTTTTATTACCCACTACCGCACAGGTACAGTTTCACTTCCTAACTTTTGAATGGGGAAGCGGGCAGAGGGGGGAGCGCTAGCGGAGGGGGTGGGGGGAATTTCCGACCCCCCCCCCGCGATCGGGGCATGCTCCCCCCTTATGCCTGCGACCCCATAGGGGGGCAGTATTCGGGCGAACAGGGCCCTGTTCGTGCCGAACAGGGGCCCTGTTCGGCCAGGCAATGAGCCGTTCGGGCGAACCCGAACAGTTTGGCCGAACACCACCAGGTGTTCGGCCGAACGCGAACATCACCCGAACAGGGTGATGTTCTGCAGAACCCGAACAGTGGCGAACACTGTTCGCCCAACACTAGGTGTGAGTAGTGGGTGCCATGTTGGGGCTGGGTGCAAGTACTGTGCCATGTAGGTGTGAGTACTGGGTGCCAGCTATAGGGTGAAGGGGTGCAGGTATTGGGTGTCATGTGGCTGTTTGGTGCAAGTACTAAATGCCATATTGAGGCCGGATGTGAGTATTGGGTGCATGGTGCTCGGTGCAAGTACTGGGTGCTTGCTATAGTGGGGGTTACTGGTTGAGTGTAATGTATGTGGGAGCTGAATATTGGTGGGATTGTTGTGGGTGCAAGGGGTGGGAGATCACTGTAAGTACTGCTATGAATGGCATAGTTGCTGCTAGGGGAGGTAGAGGTCAGTGTGGTTGCTGGGGAAAGGGTAGGTCAGTGTGGTTGCTGGGGGGAGAAGTAACCGTGGGTGCTGTGGAAGGTAGAGGTCAGTATGGGTGCTGGAGGAAAGGGAGGTCACTGTGGGTCCATTGGGGGAGATCACTGTGGGTCTTGGGAGGTAGAGGTCATTGTGGGTGCAGGGGGTGGGAGGTCACTTTGGGTGCTGCTATGAATGGCATAGTTGCTGCTAAGGGGAGGTAGAGGTCAGTGTGGGTTCTGGGGGAAGGGTAGGCTATTGTGGGTGCTGTGGAAGGAAGAGATCAGTATGGGTGCTGGAGGAAGGGGAGGTCACTGTGGGTGCTGGGAGAAGTCTGTGTAGTTACCAGAGGAAAGAGTGGATGCTGGGTGTTGGGAGAGGCCACTGTGGGAGCTGGCAATGGGAGAGGTCACTGTAGGTGCTGCTTTTGGGATTGGATGTCGCTGTGGGTGCTGCAGGGGACAGGGAGGTAGCCACTGGGGGAGGGAAAAATCACTGTGGGTGCTGGGGGAGGGATAGGTCAGTATGGGTGCTGGGGTAGGCAGGATCACTGCTAGAGCTGGGGAGGGAGAGGTCACTTTTTGGGTGCTAGGTGGAGGGAGAGGTCACTGTGGGTACTGGGGGAGGGAGAGGTCACTGTGGGTGCTGGGGGAGGGAGAGGTCACTGTGGGTGCTAGGTGGAGGAAGAAGTCACTGTGGATGCTAGGTGGAGGAAGAAGTCACTGTGGGTGCTGGGGAGGGAGAGGTCACTGTGGGTGCTGGGTAGGGAGAGGTCACTGTGGGTGCTAGATGGAGGGAAAGGTCACTGTGGGTGCTGGGTAGGGGAGAGGTCACTGTGGGTGAAAGGTGAAGGAAGATGTCACTGTGGGTACTAGGGAGGGAGAGGTCAGTATGGGTCCTAGGTGGTGGGAGAGGTCACTGTGATTCCTAGGTGAAGGGAGATGTTACTGTGGGTACTGGGGAGGGAGAGGTCAGTATGAGTCCTAGGTGGAGGGAGAGGTCACCGGGTACTAGGTGGAGGGAGAGGTCACGATGGGCACTGGGGAGGGAGAGGTCAATATGGGTCCTAGGTGGAGGGAGAGGTCACTGGGTACTAGGTGGAGGGAGAGGTCACTGGGTCCTAGGTGGAGGGAGAGGTCACTGTGAGTGCTGGGGGAGGGAGTGGTCACTGGCTACTCGGTGGAGGGAGAGGTCAATATGGGTACTAGGTGGAGGGAGAGGTCACTATGGGTGCTGGGGGAGGGAGAGGTCAGTATGGGTCCTAGGTGGAGGGAGAGGTCACTGTGATTGCTAGGTGAAGGGAGATGTCACTGTGGGTACTGGGGAGGGAAAGGTCAGTATGGGTCCTAGGTGGAGGGAGAGGTCACTAAGTACTAGGTGGAGGGAGTGGTCACTATGGGTACTGGGGAGGGAGAGGTCAAGATGGGTCCTAGGTGGAGGGAGAGGTCACTGGGTACTAGGTGGAGGGAGAGGTCACTATGGGTCCTAGGTGGAGGGAGAGGTCACTGTGACTGCTGGGGGAGGGAGTGGTCACTGGGTACTAGGTGGAGGGAGAGGTCATTATGGGTACTGGGGAGGGAAAGGTCAATATGGGTACTAGGTGGAGGGAGAAGTCACTATGGGTGCCCCCAGCACCCATAGTGACCTCTCCCCAGAGGGAGAGGTCAGTATGGGTCCTAGGTGGAGGGAGAGGTCAGTATGCCACACTAGGACTTCTGTCTGGGCCACTTCACTTGAAAGTGTCCCAGGCGGGGGCGGAGCTTCCCGTGGATGGGCGGGGCTTATCGCGGTCGGGGGCGGAGCTTATTTTGCGAGCCGAGAGGGGCTTTTTTTGAAAGATTTTAAAAAGGGGGGTGCTTGGGCACCCAGAGCACCCCCCTGTGCACGTGCCTGCTAGGTGCTATGCACCTGCAGAGGGAAATTCCTGTCGGCAGGTGGAGCTGTGGAGTGTAGAGGAACAGCTCCTCTGCCCTACCACACACGCCAGACAGGAATTGTACGAAGGGAAGAAATGCAATCGCAAGAGAAGCGATTGAGAGTGAGCACAGAGACAGATTGTGTATGTGTGCATAAAACTAGTCGCCAACCCGCGACTGTGCACACACCACAGCAGATAAGAAGCAGGAACGCGATCGCGAGAGGTGCGATCGCCAGACGTGACACAAGGTTACAGCAAGGCGGAGCACGAGAGTAGCAAAGGCACAGCAAATCATACAAAGAGAAGATGCGGAAAATAACAAACGCTAGCTAACCGCGAACACCGCACTCATTTGCAACAGTGCACGCGGTTATGCGCAGTCTCCACGTGATAAGCACAATAGAGACAAGCACGCCTAACTAACCATCGACAGACAAACATGAAACAGGGGACGCGAACGCTTGCTTAACGGTTACCTCACCGAGCCTCCAGCAAGCGGTCGTAGCAGACAAGACAGACACACGAAAACGGACAAGCGAGAGATAGGATCCACAGCACTAGCGAAAAGTGGCTAGCGCGATCCAGGTACAGAGTAGGAGAACAGAAGGATCCCCAGCGCTAGTGAAAAGTAGCTAGCGCGATCCCAGAAGGCAGAACAGAAGGATCCCCAGCGCTAGCGAAAAGTAGCTAGCGCAATCCCACAAGACAGAACAGAAGGAACCCCAGCGCTAGCGAAAAGTAGCTAGCGCGATCCCAGAAGACAGAACAGAAGGATCCCCAGCGCTAGTGAAAAGTAGCTAGCGCGATCCCAGGAGACAGAACAGAAGAGATAGCTGGTAGCAACCGCTGCACTAGCTATACTCCAAGAATAGAGATCAGAACCATTTCCTGTCGACCACCGTTGGGACAGGACAATGGCAACAGGCAAGACAAGACAGAACAGGCAATACAGATAATACAACCTGACTGGGCTAGAAGGGGAGCCTAAAGCAACCCCCAGGAATTAACTATACTAGATAGCAATGGCTGACACTCCAGCAGTGTCCATCAGGAACAGACCATGGAAGGGAAATGTCCAGCAAAGCATTCTGGGATCAGAATGCTTTTATAGTGCCAGTCATCAAAAGAAGGCAGGTAACGGATTTGCATGACTAATGTATGCAAATCCCTCAGCAACACAAGCTGCACAACTGACAGAAGGTCTCCTTTCCAGAGTCCTGCAGCAAGCAAACCTAAACAATGGTCAAAAGGCTGCCTGCCTGCGCAGGCAGCTGAGCGGATTCTCACACATATCCAACAGTTACACTTGGGTATATATAGCATGTATGGTTAGCAGCAGCCAATACAATTCAAATCTTTTTCCACCAATCATAACAATCCTGTATGTGTCGGACCTGATGGGGAACTGATCTGCTGCTGCTCGATAGGTCCAAAAAATACTGGTCCCTCCCACTCACCAACACCCCCCCCATGAGTCATGGGTTCTGACCCCCTTGGTCCGCCCTTCACTGCAGTGACTCCATCTCCCCGCCCTAGGCGGACCTGATGGAAGTCCTGCAGGATGACGTGCAATGGGTGGCGCAAAGCGTCGTTCCCGCACGTCTGGGCGGATGTATGGAGACGCGAGCGGCTAAAACAGCCGCCGACGTCACCAGATGTATAGTAGGAGGTCAGAGCCTGGAGAAAATCAGAAGCCACATAGCTGGGTGCGACGATAACACAGGATTGTTATGATTGGTGGAAAAAGATTTGAATTGTATTGGCTGCTGCTAACCATACATGCTATATATACCCATGTGTAACTGTTAGATATTTGATTGTCATTCAGCATAGCTTGACAAAGAGGCGTGCAGCCTTGAAACATTGCTTTTACTTGCTGGAATGCTTCAAATATAGTAAAAGAGCAGAAACCTAAACAGATGGTGCTGGCTTCATCTTTACCGTCTGCTGATTGCTCCGGAGTGCTGCTGGATTATTAGCCTGGCACATCGCTTGCTATCAACAGGAGGTGTGCAATCACACAACTACTTGCGAGTATGTCCTATTCTCACACAGAATCCCCCCTCACACTTACTGATCCTCACAGGTGGTCCCTAACACTAAGGCTGGTTTCACAGTGGGACGTTACAGGCGCACGTTAGAGCAGCCTGTAACGCACCCCCACCGCACAGCAATGATAAATCAATGGGCTGTTCACAGTGCCCACGTTGCGTTACACAGTAACGCTTCACGTCAAGACAACGTACTGCATGCAGTACTTTATACGCGGCTAAGCCACGTTAGACTGTTTGCACATGCTCAGTACGGGTGTTTTTTCATTTTAGGGGCGGAGAGGAGGCGGGGAGAGGCCGCTACGTAGCCAGGCACATGGCTACTTATTATTCACTGCACTTGCAGTGTTTACATCCTGGAGCGGCCGCTGATTGGCTGGCGGGACCACGTGATGTGGAGAGCTCCACTCACGTGGTCTCCACAGCACCTCGGACAGAGCTGCTTGTAACGCGGCTCTTGGCAGCGTCCTGCTCCAACACCACCAGGCGTTGCGTTAGGGGCACGTTATGTGCCCTATAACGTCCCCTAAACGCAACGTCCTGGTGTGGAAGAGGCCTAAAACTACCTTGTGGGAAGCTAACCTTAACCCCCCCATGCCTAACCATTAGGACACCCCCGGGGGGTGCTCCACGTCTGCTATTTATAGCCACAATATACAGTGCCCCAGCTCCCGTTGTTTTATCAGGCAAGTCTTGCACCCAAACTTGCAGCTATAGACTATTTGTTAATGCACATTGGCGGCTGCCAAATGTTATGGTGCGCATCATGCCCAAATTTACATGACCTGACAAAAGAGCGTCTGATATCTTATTTATTTTGACATGCACATACTGTACACTAGACAGAGGCAGACATAGGCCCGTGCAGCTACACAGGGTCCCCATGCCCTCTAGGGCTCATGCAGCTGCACCATGGTTAGGGCATGATTATTCTGTAGGCTCTTCTCTGTGTATTTCTCTTTTTAGCTCAGGAGGAACAGTGATATTTGCTTGTGGCCCAGTCATATACAAGTACAAAATGTGTGCTACATTAACACAGTACCTACAGAATCTAACCTAGAGTCATGTACTTTTATGTTATCGACATTATTTAGATCCAACCATAATATGCTATGATTATGACTACTCACTTGGGGCCCCTTTATTTATTCTGCACAGGGGCCCACTATTGGATTTGTCAACCACAAGTACTAGATATGTTGATACTGAGTTACTTAGGGTGGCACAATTTCATATTAGTTAATCACAATGATTGCTAAAGGGAACCCGGAGCGACAGGTGTATGGAGGCTGCCATATTTATTTCCTTTTAACTACTTTTGGACCTTGCTAATTGAAATTTACGCCCTGTTTTGATGGCTGTCTGCCAGGACGTAGATTTCAATTCCCCGCCGCTGCGCGCATCCGCCATTTTCGTCGCTCCCGCCAATCTTGCCACTGAATCCCTGCTGTCTCCTGTCGCAGCTCCCTCGGCTCTGAAGTCTCTATGATTGCAGAGTTTCTGTGAGCGGGTCAGGAACCGATTTGGCTCCTGGCCCTGTCTTTCAATGTAAGCAACTCCCATTGGCTTACATTGAAAGACAGGGCCAGGAGCCAATGAAAGCGGCTCTTGGGCAGCTCACAGGAACTCTGGCGTCATAGAGACATGAGGCGGTGACGGCTGTTGCGTCGGGTATGTGCAGCAATTCGTCGGGATTCTGCCGTTTCTGTACCAACAGTCTCTGGTCCTTAAAGGGGCAGAGACCGCTGGTACTTAAGTGGTTAAACAATAACAGTTGCCTGCCTGGCTATCCTGCTCATCTTTCTGGTTAGTAGTGTCTGGATTACACACCTGAAACAAGTGTGCTGCTAGTCTTGTCAGATTTTTGTCAGAAACATCTGATCTGCATGCGTGTTCAGGGTCTACGGCTAAAACTATTAGAAACAGAGGATCAGCAGGACAGCCAAGCAAAGTGCAATGTTTAAAATGAAATAAACATAAATAAATATGTCAGCCTCCTTATCGATCTCACTTCAGGTTACCTTTAAGTAAAATAGTAGTGCCATGTGCCCACACCCACAGTGAATTTTTCTTTAGCAAATCTAGATTGTCCTAAATTTATTATAGAAAGTCCACACAGCTGCAGTCAGATAGCTACTATTTTACTAACCTTTTCGGCCCTTCCACACCGAGTCCGTTGAGCTGCAACAATCACACAGTCAGACATCACTGCATCACAAAGAGATGCAATGATATTCCCATGAGGCTTTACACACTCAGTGCAGCACAACAGGTTCCGACAAAATAATGCACAGCATGCTGTACATTAACTGGATACAAATGTGTTTACAGTGGCAGTGAGGCATACTTTCATTCTACTGTATGCTTCACTGTATGGCACACCGTAACATGTGCTGCAATATTTTGTCTACTTTTAATTCCAGCACAACTGACTACGTGAAAGGACCCTTTATTAATACTTATTAACCACTTCACCACTGAGGGGTTTTACCCCCTGAGCACCAGAGCAATTTTCACCTTTCAGCGCTCCTTCCATTCATTTGTCTATAACTTTATTATTACTTATCGCAATGAAATGAACTATGTCTTGTTTTTTTCGCCACCAATTAGGCTTTCTTTAGGTGGGACATTATGCCAAGAATTATTTTTTTCTAAATGTGTTTTAATGGGAAAATAGGAAAAATGTGGGGAAAAAATAATTATTTTTCAGTTTTCGGCCATTATAGTTTTTAAATAATGCATGCTACTGTAATTAAAACCCATGAAACGTATTTGCCCTTTTGTCCCGGTTATAAAACCATTTAAATTATGTCCCTATCACAATGTTTGGCGCCAATATTTTATTTGGAAATAAAGGTGCATTTTTTTCAGTTTTGCGTCCATCCCTAATTACAAGCCCATAGTTTATAAAGTAACAGTGTTATACCCTCTTGACATAAATATTTAAAAAGTTCAGCCCCTAAGGTAACTATTTATGTATTTTTTTTAATTGTAAATTTTTTAATTTTTTTTTAATTACAAAAAAAAAAAATGGGGAGTGTGGGAGGTAATGAGTTAATTTTATGTGTAAAAGTCATTTATTTGTATGTGAAAAATGTGTAGGGTGTAGTTTACTATTTGGCCACAAGATGGCCACAGTAACTTTTTGTTTTAATGCGACCTCCAAGCTTCCTTCCGGAAGCTTGGAGGAAGAATAAGGAGGCTGGACACGTGAGTTTTTTCTCACAATGATCGCGCTGCCCATAGGAGAGCAGCTGATCTTTGCTGGCTTAGATCAACGAACGGGAATGGATTTTCCCGTTCATTGATCTCTGGGCGAGCGGGCGGCGGCGTGTTTACTAGCGGCGGGCGGCGTGTTTACGAGCGGGAGCGCGGGCAGCGTCGGGAACACGGAAAGTACGTGTTTCTCCGTCCCTGGTTTTTAAAGGATGGAAAAAGGGGCGGAGAAATACGTACGCGCGGGGGTAAAGTGGTTAAGCATGAATGAGGGGATGGTTGCAAACTTTGAGAACATAATAACAGACACTCTTTAGTAGATCCAGTCCTGATTGTATCAATTAGATTCTGCACTGTTTCTTAATGCTGCCCAGCTCTGCAGAGTCTTTGTAAAGCTGACCCTTTGTCCTCTTTCAGAGGGACAGAAAAATGGGGCATTTATCGTGTCATTTAGCCACCCTATTGCTGGGAGTAAGTGCTTTTCTGTCTAAATATAATGCAACCGGGTAAGGGCCTGTTTCCACTACATGCAGATTCTGGATGCAAAAAAAGACTCCACTGAATGCCTATGGGTCTGTTTCCACAAATGTTTTCATTGTGTGGGAAAACGGCTGCATGATGCAGAAATCTGGATTCATTAGAGTCAGTTTTTCTGCATCCAGAATCCGTGTGTAATGGAAACAGGTGCTCAATAGCCATATCCCCCCCCCCCCCCCCCCCCGCATACATTACCTGATCCGGCCAGTGCGAGTCTCCCGGTCTCTGCTGTCTTCTTCTCCGCTCTG
This sequence comes from Hyperolius riggenbachi, assembly GCF_040937935.1. Lineage (NCBI taxonomy): Eukaryota > Metazoa > Chordata > Amphibia > Anura > Hyperoliidae > Hyperolius > Hyperolius riggenbachi. The sequence goes on along the minus strand of NC_090655.1, from coordinate 130,694,902 downwards.
TGCTCCAGGCCTGCAGCTTCACTGTACTTCCTGTCCGGGAAAGTTTAAACAGTAGAGAGCACTCTACTGTTTAAACTTCCTGTCCAGACAGGAAGAAGTGAAGCCTGCCAGAGCTCAGCGGAGAAGGAGCAACGGTGACAGCAGGCCACCGGATCAGGTCATTTATTGCCGCTAGCGTCGGTCGTAGTTGCATTTTGGATGTGGAAATAGGCCCTTACTGCATGAGATAACTGCTAGAGTTGGATGTTTGTAGCTGCTGCAAGCACCCAGCAAAGAAATAGAAGGAGCTGACAGGTAAATTTTACTCAAGCTTTCTTCAAGTACCCTCTGTTTATGTGTGATAATGAATAAAAATGTACAACTGTTTTTGTTTCATTAAAACTTTATTGAAACCTTTGTAAATCTGTAACAGTGACAGGCAGCAAGTAGTACATCTAGCGGTACCCTCGGATGTTCCTGTCCCCAGTTCAGCTGTCATCTCGTTTTCAATATCATTTTGGAACATTAAAAAAAAAATTGATTGTTAATGAAATATCCAGCTTGAAGTTCAGAATAATTCCCTTTTATTTGTTTTTATTTCTTCCAAGAGGAAAACTTTTATTTTTTATATGAACTTTGGCCAATCGTAACTTTAAGGCCCAGAAACACTTGCAACTTAGGTCACCCAAAACATTCATTGAAGTTTGTATTGGATTCATTTTTTCAAGTGCCCCCCAATGCCTGCCAACTGCTTATTTGCGATCAGTTATGCCGGAAAAGCCATGACTGAGTGCTATTGTTGAACACTGCCTCAGGAACTCTTTGCTTGATCCAACTCATCCACCCCTCCCCTTTCCCCAGAGCAGAACAAGCTGATCAGCAAGTAGCCAAGCAGTTTGTTTCAGATGACCATTTTTGCAGGTGTACACCAAAACTGGATTTCAAAAGTTTTTACTTAAACAGATTTTTGACAGCTTCCAAGCCACTTTTGTCCCTTCATCTTCATTGTTCATAAGCAAAGCAAACTAATATTTGGACATTACTTTCTACCAAAAGTACCAAAAATTGTCACCTTTCATAATTGTTAAGGCCAGTCCTTTGCCGAGTTTGTTCACTCTCCCAACAGTCATGTCTCTGATGCTTTCTGACGCACTTCAATATAAGTTTAAGGAAGGAGAGTTAGACGTTTATATGTTTTATGGGATACCACCAGTTACAGTTAAAGGAATACATCTCCTGTATGAAATGCGGAAAAGAAGGCTCCACTTGCTGGTCCATCAAAGTGAGAATCTGGATGCAGCAGCTGAGACAGTCATTCTTCAAATTCTTTAGTACAAATGCTCATCAAGAAATGTTTTTTTTGGATGGTGCATTTCCGTACACGTTTACAGTAAAAAGAAAGTCTATTGTCCATATGGAGAGCCTCTTTGCTTTAACAGAGATGCACAACAATCAAGAGTTCCAGTGTTTATGGGTTGATGTTACCTGTGTTCATATTTTAATCCTACACGAAACCTTAAACAGAAAACATTATTGATATACGGCCTCTGTAAACATGAACCCCTATCCATCAATTTACTTAGAGAAGTTGATTAATGTCAGACCATCATGCTCCTCCTTAGACATTCACTTGCATGTTCTCATCCCAAGTCCTTCTTACCAAACCAATTAAGAAACCCCTGTTAATTATATTTTTCATTTCCCTCCACTTAAGACCAGTGGTGCTGCTACAGAGCCAAGGGCTCCCAAGTGAAGATTTTACATGCCAACCCTCACCCCATCCCCTAAGCAATCACTTGATACAAAGCATCAAAATCTGCTTTCCAAGGACATCCATATTGTAAGAAAGATGTAAGGGGGTGGGGGATTGGGGAAGTGGAGGTGACTGTTTGGTAATGGTTACTAAATCATGTAAAGAGATGATCTTTATGATTTTTAGCACCAATGAAGAGTAAAGGCATGAGTTAAAAGATGACCATATGTGGTCTTTCTGTCCTAAGGACCCCGGTGCAGTCACCATCTTTGCATCCTTTATTTACCCACCTGCTGAAGTCTATCTTCCCCAGCAAATTAACAAACCCTTCATTATTTATTTTACTTTGCTTTTGGTTTCTTTTTCCTTTGAACAGAGTTACATAAAGCATATTGTACAGCTAAAGTCAGCCATACACTAAACAACTGTACTGCAATCAGCACCATAATTAACATTACAATCAACAGCACATTCAACACATCCCCAAGGACCAACATTGTGGTTCTGTATTTCGATTGTGATTTTAATCGTAATGTTAGAAACATAAAAAAAACACTACAATTTCGGCCCAATTAAATGTTTTTGTCTAAATGGGCAAAAATGTATAGTGTATGGCCTGCTTTACTCTTATAGTACCTCCAGTAGAGCTAATTTAGGAATGTCCAATTTGAAGAAGCTAGACCAGGAACCAGTAAAACAAGTCTAGATGACCCAAGAAAAGCTTTCCTTTTTTTGACAGTGGTCCAAGTCATGAAGTAGTGGTAGGTCAGGCGTGGTGGCTAAAGCTTGAACAAGTAATCTGATCTCAATCACTGCAGTTCATTATCTGCCACATAACAAGATGAAACCATAAAAAAATAAGCCTGTACTTAAAATGCATGCATTGCATCAGGGCAAATCAGGCAAAACTTTTAGGTGCATGAAATTATTAGTGCAGCCTTCGTACTTATTTATGTAATGGTTTAGTCCATAAATGAAAGCTATCTTGATTTGTCGCTAACATCAGTAACTGTGAATTATGAAAGGTTCCCATATTTTTTGTAGGTTTAGGGGAAGAACCTTAATGAGTCAGAAATATCCATCTGCCTCACTAGTCTTGATCATACCTTCTATTAGTAATCACAGTGCGAAAGATACCAAGCATATACTGGAGTTTACATAGGTTATGAGGATGGAATTAAAATAAAAGCACAAACTGGATTAGTCAGATCATAGCATAAATTACAATTAAAAAGCACTGCTGTTTTTCCCTATGCATAGCCTAGTCTAGTTTTCTAATTGGGATGTAAGGCTCATCAAAAGTAAAAGAAAAGTAAACATGCAATTGGTGCATCTGCAAGCAAGCAGTGTCAAAGGGTATTATGAGTACAGTTGTGATCAAAATAAAAAATTAAAGTGGATTTATAGCCAGGAATTAAACATTGCACAGATGATTAGAAAGCAGCAGCATTAATTGGTATTTAGCTAACAATTAAAAAAAAAAAAAAGACAGTGACTGACAACCTCTGATTAACTTCCAGATTATGTAATTATGCCTCCAATATCATGCCTCACATGAAGCATGCTGGGATATTTATGCCAGTAGAAGTTGCAGGTAGCTCCACCTAGTCTCTGCTTCTCTAGAGCTGCAGTAGAATTTTTTTGCATTTTTTTCTTTTTAATAACTCTTTTTTTGAGTAAGCTGCGAGTTTAACCAAGGTGGTGCCCAAGGACAGCATACCTTACTTAAATAGGTGTATAATCATTTAGACTGCATATATTCAGAAAATATCTTATTTTGCAATGAAAGTAAAACATTTTAAATGATAGTCTGCTACCTGCATTGGTTTTATTCAATTCCAGAATTAATTGAATAATGGTCTTTAAACAGCTAAATCCCATAGTGCACTCTCTAATAGCATGTCTAAACATAGCACAGAGAAGCACTGGAAAAAAAAAATCTCCTTTTTACAGATAAAAAGAACCCCACTGTGATTCCTCCCAAACAGTTGTAAGCAAGCTCTTAGAATCCTATAATATTAGTTCATAGCCATGGAAATAATGAATGCTTTGCTCGTCTTCCATCATTCTGGGCTGGTGCACACCGAGCGGCTTTTTCAGCGTTTCTGCAGCCGCTTGCGGCTGCGGATCCGCTTGGTCAATGTATCTCAATGGGGTGGTTCACACCAGAGCGGGAGGCGTTTTGCAGAAACGAAAAATACCGGGGTGAAGCATTTTTTGGATTTCTGATGCGTTTCTGCCTCAATGTTAAGTATAGGAAAAACACAAACCACTCTGAAAAACGCCTGTTCAGAGCGGTTTTGCCGGCGTTTTTGTTACAGAAGCTGTTCAGTAACAGCTTTACTGTAACAATATATGAAATGTACTATACTGAAATCCGCTGCAGCAATCCGCAAAACGCTAGCAAAACGCCATAGAAAAATAAGAAAAAGCGTTTCAAAATCTGCTAGCATTTTGCGGATCTGCTAGCGGTTTTTGGTGTGCACCAGGCCTTAATTACATTTTAGACTTAGAAATGAAGATAGAAAGAGGTCTGGTTTGGCTGCCCTATTTACAGCTCTGAAAGAAGAGTTAAAGAACAAGTAACAGATTATGTTTGCAAATATATTTTGCCCCTTTATTTGAAAACATAAAGGGGGCAAGAGGTGTCCAATGATAGATAAAACTGTGTTAAAAACTGCTAAAATAATAAAGGGAAAGGTGGCTTACCTCAATAACGACACATTCATACACATATGAAGTTTAATTATGCACAAGCAATGTGTTTTGTGGGTCTAACGGCCAGTTTCTCAAGCCAAATACAGTGCCAGAGATGTATCTAGTGCCAAGAACAGAGTGCTCCGTTTTTGGCTGTAGATACATCTCTTGCAGTATATAAATGTGTCATTATTGAGGTAAGCCACCTCTCCCTTTATTTTTTTAGCTGTTTTTAACACAGTTTTATCTATCATTGGGCGCCTCTTTCCCCCTTTGTGCTTTTCCTCTTCCTTTGGAGGGGTGTACTCCGTTACCAAGTGGCTCTGCCACTGATAGGTCCTTTGTTGTTTTGCCAAGAAGAGTGCAACCTAATTCAGTTCCAGCTGCTCACCCGAGTGGAGTCAGGTTTATAAATCTCCCCCTGCCTTCCGTGGTTGGTTGCCCCCTGTGCAACCTTCCTTTGTGAGTACCACAACACTTTTTTCACATTTGCCATTGAACTTGTGACATATTGCACCATTGGGGCTCCCATTGTTTCTGTGTTCTTTTTTAGGGTGTTGCTCACCATCTACAGCAATTTGCAACCATGATTTACAGTATTTATTTGTAATAATATATTAAAGAAACTAACATCTCAATGAAAGCATATAGATGGCTGAAAGTATGTAACTCATACTCAAGGCTGTTTCTGGACGTACGCAGTCAGGGTAATTCTGGGCTTGAGGGTTCTCCATTATTGGCAAACATGCCAACGTCCGAACAAGTTGGGGTAGGCCACATATTAGAAGGTAGTTTGTGCTGGTAACTGCTGCAAACACCCCATGCCTTCATACTACTGCCTTGTGACATCTTGCTGCTTCCTCTGTAGCCGCTTTGTGGGAAATGTACTGGCTTATGCATCAGATACCACTGTTGCATTGGGCCCTCCACAGTCTCCAACCTATTCTCCTACCATCACTAGATCATCATGTGACTTAGTCAGGCAATGGAGTTGCATAACCCAGTACTGGAAGAACAGTGGATGGTAGAGCTGAACTACTGCAGTGAGCTTAGAACAGGTGTAGGTAACTCTGCACAATCCATTGTGCTTTCTTGCAGAGCTCTCGGCAAAGGAGAGTAAAAAGAAAAGTGGTTGGTAAAGGGGGACTGGCATGGGAGATAGATTGAGTTGCCTGTGCAGCACTGAAGCATGAGAGAGCCAGCACATCTATACGTTATATGTTAGTACTAATAAAAAGGCCCGCCCGTTAAAAAACGGGCGCTAGGTCACAGCCGCTACCCCCCGCAATGCGCGCACATACGCGTCCTGCTTGCTCATTCCCCACCACTGTCTGAAGTATATGCACACAGGGAGCTGCTTGCTTGGCAGCGCAATGAGAACCTCTGTGAACCACACACAGCAAACTGTCAGATCCGGCCCTGTGTCCTAACTGCCCTGGCTGCGCACATGCTCAGTACAAAAAAGCCAGGGACACACAACCATTCAGTTGATGACCAGGCCGGCCTTTGCTATGAGCGACCTGAGCGGTCGCTCAGGGCGCCATGCTCTCAAGGGCGCATGCGCCCTGTTGCCCCTTGCCGACCCGCTGTCTCTCCCTGCATCCTCTTCGTCTGTAGTTAGAGCAGGACTACAAGAACATGGTCGCCACAAATGCGGACAATCAGCGGCCATTTTCTTATAGCTCTGCTCTAACTACAGATGGAGCGGAGGCGGGGAGAGAAGAGTGACGTCGGCGCTGGAGCTGGATGTTAGGTGAGTCAGTCTCTGCCCGGCCCGCTGCCGCAGAAGGAGGGGGGATTGCCTGGGGGCATACTGGGGCAAACTACCTAGACTGGAGGCATACTGGGGGCGTACTACCTACACTGGGGGCATACTACCTATACTGGGGGCATACTACCTACACTGGGGGCATACTGGGGGAATACTACCTACACTGGGGGCATACTGGGGCAAACGACCTACACTGGGGGCATACTACATACACTGGGGGCATACTACCTACACTGGGGGCATACTGGGGGCATACTGGGGCAAAATACCTACACTGGGGGCATACTACCTACACTGGGGGCATACTACCTATACTGGGGGCATACTGCCTACACTGGAGACATACTACCTACGCTGGGGGCATACTACCTACACTGGGGGCATACTGGGGCATACTACCTACACTGGGGGCATACTGGGGCATACTACCTACACTGGGGCATACTACCTACACTGGGGGCATACTGAGGCATACTACCTACACTGGGGGCATACTACCTACACTGGGGAATACTACCTACACTGGGGGCATACTACCTACACTGGGAGCAACTATGCTACTACACTGGGGGCAACTGTACTAGCTACACTGGGGGCAGCTATGCTACCTATATGGGGCAATTATACTACCTACACTGGAGGTAACTATGCTACCTATATGGAGACAACTATGCTACTTACACTGGGGGCAACCATACTAGCTACCTTTACTGTGGCAACTATACTACCTATGCTTGGCTATCTACACTGAGGGCACCTACACATGAGATCCTATACTGAGGGCACCTATACATGGCTACCTACCTACCTACCTATACTGAGTCTGAGGGCATTTTTTGGGGAGGGACGCACCACAGCTATAACGAGTGTTGCAAATTGTTGGTGCTATATTTGGGCCTGTGTGTGTGCGTGCGTATGTGTGTACGCGCGCAAAGAGGATGGGGAGGCACCAAAATCCGATTTCGCTCAGGGTGCAGTGAAACCTAAGGCCCGCCCTGGTTGATGACACAGGGACACTTGCATTTTATTGTATAGGATGGTCACATGCAATAAGGGGATTATCATCATAGCACATGTACATAACTACAGACAGGGATCAGTGGGGGTGTCTTGCTGGGGGCACCAGAGTGGTAGAAAGGACTCTATTCATACTTCTGGGGCAGTGTTCACTATTACTTTAGTGCTTCTTTTGATTTTTTTGGAGCCCTCTGTAACTTTTTTTTATAACTCCCATAGACTTACTTGTGAGGTCATAATCAAAAATCCCAGAAATGTCGTAATAAGCAACAAAAACAAACAAATAATTAAAAGTCCTACTAGAGAAATCTATTGAACTCTGTTGCAGAAAAATTACATACACAACCCCTCAACCCTCACAGACATGCTTTAAAGTGTGCTTATTCTTAAGTGTGCTTAAAGTAAATGTAAAGCAAATAAAAAAAAAAAGGTCAGATACTTACCTACGGACAGAGAAGACTCTGGATCCTATAGCGCCTTCCCTGTTCTCTCTTGTTTCCCTCATTCCAATGCCGTCACCTCCGTTTACATTTGCCGCCCCGAAGGGCTTCAGAAGCACACGTGTCTCTGAGTGCTTCCGAAGAAGGATTCACAGTCGTGTATTCAACCAGTTGGTTGAATACACGCTAAGGGGATGACAACACTGGAACAAGGGAAGCAAGAGAAGATGGGGAAGGCTCTACAGGATCCAGAGCCTTCCCTGTTCATAGGTAAGTATCTGACTTTTTTTAATCAGTTTACATTTACTTTAAAGGTTGCTTATTCATTAATCCACAAATGATGTGCAAAGCATCACAATACCTTCATAATTGTATCATTCGATTTATTAGGAGCTTTATACAGGTAAGGATTTTGGGACAAATAAAACTAATTTTATTTAGTGAAGTAGACTTTTCTTCAACATAATGGCCTCAATTCTGGAATGGTTATCGAACAAATTACCTCATGTGAGGTCATTTACCTCTTGAGGTAATGACATTTAGCAATTCTGGTAGGTTTTAGTCATGTTTTACCTCATGGGGTAAATTATGAGGTAATCATAGCTATTCTCATGGAAATTAGGGGGCATGTTAGCACATAATTTACCAATCAGTTTAAGACCTGCCTGTACCTGGAGGTAAAGTTAATTTGTATGCATTTTGCACTTTTTAGTGGAGTTCCTATTGCTGTTTTAGTGTCATGCCTATTCAGGCTGTGTAATAGAAAAGAATAGTAGAAATTAAACTCCAAATATTTACTGGATTTTTTTTATTTTTATAAGGGATGCCTATAAATATAATTTTCATAGGTTGCTACATAATCAAATACACCTTCTCCCTCAAAAAAACAAACAAACCTCTTCCAAAGACTATCCTAACTTATGGAAGACAATTAAAGACTACTATTATTTATTTACTCTGAGCTTACTGCTGAATTACCTCATGTTTTACCTCACTTTATGCATTTACCTCAAATTTTACCTCATGTTTGGAAATGGAGAAAAAACTTTCAGAATTGCTAACAAAAAAGAGGAAAACAACTCATGAGGTATTTTACCTACAAAAAAATATTTACCTCACATAGCTACCAGAATTAAGGCCATTTTCTTTGATATACAGAGATCCTAAACACAAAGTTTGAAGAACTGTAGACCTTGATGAAAGAATTGGACAGTCCTATCTCAGAATGACAGTGATGGTCTTTACCCTATAAGGCCCCGTTCACACTTGCGGTTTAGTAAAAACCGCACCGGATGTCCGGACCGCACCGTATCCGGACCGGACCTGATCCGTACGGTTCCTATCCGGATCCGGTCCGTTTGCATCCGGTTTCCGTGCGGTGTGAACACGGTTGCGGTCCGGATCCGGTTTCTTAAGGAGATAACATCCTTTTAATTACCTGGGGTCTGGAAGGTCAGCAGAAGGGTCTGGGGTCATTGTTGGAGACAGGTGGACGTGTGGAGACCATCCGTGGGGACAGAGACTGCAGTTGGGACCATGGATCCAGGCATTTTTTACTCGTAAACCTGGGAATTCTCTCTGTTGTTCGCCTCCTTCAGACATATCAGACATGTTGCTGGCAAAAAGAGCTCCAGCATGAAATTGCTGCTGCCCCACTCTTCGCTGGGCCCATGTGGTCCTCATCCAAAATGCATAGGAAGTGGGGTAGAACGTCCGTTTTTTGTAGCCAGTGTGTTGTGCGCTCTCCGGCTCTCATTGCTTTGTATTGCCCGGATGGTGCAGTCCGGCTCCGCTCCGGATACGGCTGCCAGAGGAGCCGGACCAAAAAATAGCGCATGTTGGAACGGACGCCGGAGTCCGGATCCGGCCCGGATCCGGTCCGGCTCCGGTCCGGCAGAACGGACGCATGTGAACGGACGCATAGGCTTTCATTGCCATGCCGTGCGTCCGTTCCGTCCGTTCTGAAAGCGGTCCGGCTCCGGCACGGCGATTCCGGACGGCCACCGCTAATGTGAACCGGGCCTTACTCCCAAGCACACATCAACATTCACCAGAAAAGTCTACAATAAATGTGATATTGATTGTGATAATTACTATCAATCATGCATTTTTGCTTTTATTTATTTAAAATGCCACATATAAATAAATCCAAATAACAACATCAATTGCTGAATACTTCTAATCTGGCATCACGAATACAACCAACATATTTTCTAAATGTAATCACAGAATAGATGTAATGTAGAGTTGGGTTAAACAGACACGTTTACAGTCCACGCAAGTAACCATGCGACTCTCTTCAGTATTGGTTTGTTGGAACCTGAAGATGTTATTATGGCAACGCATAACAAAGAGGTTCTTAGGTAACTCTGTCCATCATATGATGAGCACCAAACTGGTATCTCATTATTTTAGTTAGCACAGGTACAGAATTTAAGTGATGGTATAACATAAAACACATCCCTTGATCAATGCTGAAACTGCACTAGTCTCCTCAAATATTTGTATACATTTCATGTATCTTCCAGTCTTTCTCACTGCATGCTCATTTTTTTAATGAGTCTGACACTACATGCTTTTTACATTCTGTACATTAGTTATACTTGGCATTTGCATTTTGCCTTCAGTGAAAATGTAATGCACAATGTTCCATCTTTGTCCATCATCAACATTTCTGACCTGTTTCTGTATTTCCTATTAAGTTCTTGAAAACTAGCAGTCTTGGCTTAACATAATGATATCTTGTGAGATATACAAGGATTGCAAAGGAATTATTCAGCCCATATTTATTACAAGACGACAGGCAAGCAAACAGAGCTTCCAATAGCAGTTTTACTAAAGGGGGAAGAACATCTTGGGGCATATTTAAAATAATCAAAAGTGAACTTTGGCTGGCCTCCAAACATTGGCCTGCATTCCTGTTTGAGATGCAGAGAATCTAGGCTTTGGTACTTGGATTCTAGAAATTGATACTCTGGGAGAGGTACCTGAACTAATAGGACCTAGAACCGAAGCAGGACGGTTGTTATACTGTGGAGACTCTAGGACAGGAGGATGATAAGGTGCCGGGCCTGTAACATTGGTAGGTGTAGATTGGCTGGTCACATCCGTTCTCCACACTGGTTCTGCAAGGGTTGTTGCAGATCGTGGGGCTAGCACAGTTGGAGCCATGTTATATGAGGATGACATTGGAGTTGGAGTTGAGAAACGCTTGATCTCATGGGCTCTAGTTTTCACCGGAACTTGTCTACCTGGACTAGGGATATTTATTTTTTGAGCTTCCTGGCTTGAAGAATCGTTAAAACAAAACATTGCTGGATTTAGCTGGTAAGGCTGATGACGCATAAAATCAATGGCTTGCATTCTTGGTTTGCCACTGGTACCTTTTTTAACTTTACTCTCTACTCTGCCGCCTTGAGATTTGGAGGCAGCTAATGGATGAAATGGAGAAACCAAGGGGTTGTATCCAATTGGAGGAGGTGCGCGAATATTAGATGAGTATTTCCAAGATGACGGAAGAGATGGAGTTGGTGAGGGCGTTCTTGGCCTTGAGTTAGGCCTCGAGTAAGATCTATGTTCTGAATCTACAACAAATTTGTCCATGCGGCTTTGCCGCTTTGCAAACAGTTCTGCTCCTTTACCTTTTAGTTCAGGTAATTCTTGGCATCCATTCACAAATCCTTCTATAGGTGTCTTTAAAATGGGTTTAGGTGCCACTGGTGGAGGAACTTTACTTTTCCGTCCTGAGGGTTGCATGAAATTGCAAGCTTCAGCTCCTAAGCTAAGAAAGTCCTCTTCTGGTCCAGACTCAAAACCTGCACCATGTTGCTCATGTTTGGGTTTATCATCAAGGTTTTGAACCATAGACAACAGTTCTGGGTTAGGCTGGTACTTCTTCTCCTCCTTTTTCACAAACATCTGTTTTTTGCCACCTCTTTTACGGGCTTCATTTAAGATTCCAGTGCGCCCAGCAGGTACAGAAATTTTTTGTTCTCTTGAAGTTACAGATTCTGGTGAATGGGCAGCAGCTGATGTATAAGAAGGTGTGTGGCTTTGAGGACTGGTAAACTGTGATGCTATAGGTGTGACTGGGGTTGTTGTTGTTGTTGTGGAATCTGTAATATTTGATTGTGAGACAACTGCTGGAGGTCCTGGCTGACGTGAAGGAGATGACAGATAGATGGATGCAGTAGTGGTCCGTGGTGCTCCAGGTGCTGGAATATAAAGAGATGCAACTGAGCTAACTGGAGTTTTTTGAGGACTTGAAGGTACATTTGGTGTCATTGGTATGAATGGTGGCGGAGCTGCATTTGCTGTCATTGGTATGAATGGTGGTGAAGCAACATTTTGCACTGGTGAGCTTTCAGTTTTTTTTGCTGGCATTGGGTTAAACATGACCGATGAGGCTATATTCCGCTGTCCAACTTGACCTGGAGTAAATGGTCGTGCAGACCTGTTGAAGATGCTTGCTCCAGAGACAGGTGATTGAGCATTATCAGCTTGTGGAACTTGAATGGGCGGGGTAGATAATGATATCTGTGCACTTGTCACCTTGGTATTCTCAGAACCCTGAGCTTCATAGTTTCTATTTAAATGAACTGCTTGATTGATATTTCCATTGAGCACTGACTTCCGAGGAGGGGCAGTGGGGGTCTTCTGATGAGCTTGAGGAATTTGTGCTGGTATATTTTCTACAGCCTGTTCTGATTTTTGCCTTTGCATTTCAAATAGTGCAGCTCCTTTCCCAGATGCCTCACTTAGACCCTTTTCTTCAGAATGCTCTTGTTGCATTTTGGGCTTTTCAATGTCCAGATATGTGCTGTCCCAATCTGAATTGTTTGTCAAACTACGTGCATCGGAGAAACCTTCCTCATCAAATTCTGACTCACTAGTTGGAAGCACACCGTCCTCGTCTTCGATATAACGATCTTCGTCTACACTTCCGAAACTCACAAGCGTGTATTTCTTTGCTCTCTGGCGTCTCTTTTTAAACATAAGAACACCTTTTGAGTGTGGATTTGGCGCATCAGTTAACAAAGATGCAATGGTTCTACATTTGGTTCTTGCCTCTTTCACGTGTTTCTCTTGTACGTTTTCACTACGGGGAAGTTCTGAAAGATACAATTGAATAACTATGAGTTAGCTACTATTCTGAATATAAAACTGATATTTTACAGAATAACACATTAGTGAAAAATCAGCAATAAAACACATTCAAAGGTTGCAAGGTTTAACCAATCATGTTGACCTTCTAGGTAAATGTACCTATTTTACTCTATGATATAATCCCAGACTCCCTAAAGCTCATATAATGATGGCATTTTCAGTAAGTGTCCCCTGGTTCCACAGTGACTGCCTCTTTCCTGACAAATATGGCAATGGAAACAAAGGCGCCAGCAGAGTAAAAATTGATCATAGGCAAAAACAGATAAAAGTTGGGGGGCAAGGATGGACTTACCTCCCCAAAACCAAACACAACCACTATGTATAGTTTAAACAAGATTTAATTCATACTCCAGAACAAATGCAACGCATTTCTCGGGTCTCTAGCCGCAAAAATGCCATCATTATATGAGCTTTGTAACATGAAAGTCCATAGACTTTCATATCATCATTCACATGGTAACATGAAAGTCCATAGACTTTTATATCATCATTCACACTACAACAGTGAGGCTCTGTTTACATCTAAAATCGAAAGCACTGACAGGCTCAGCAACGATTTTCGATTTTTTTTGCACATTTTCATTGTTCCCCCTCCCAGTGCTCCACTGCATGGTACGATTTTGTGCAGCGCTTTTGCAGAGCGATTACATTTTTTAACTTCCTGATGTCAGTCAGGAAGCGAACTCTTTGACCCGGAAAAGAGTAAATACAATGTATTTATTCTTAAAACCGCAAACACACTCGCCACATAAAGCGATTTTGTGAGCGTTTATCACTCTTCCTTTACCTTCCATTAGAGCAAAATCACCCTAAAAATGGTAAAGGCACCGCTTTGTGGAGTGCAAAGCGGACGAAATGCACAGATATGAACCTTTTCATAGAGAATCATTGCACAAGCATTTTGTGGGCGATTTTGAAAATCACCTGCACTTGAAAAAAGCCTGAAAACGCCCTAGATGTGAACGAGCCCTCAATTGCTGTGCAGTGCATTTCCACTCATTGGGAGTGAAATTCATAGAAATGTGTGGAAATGCACAACTCACAAACCCATTAATGTTCTAGGGCAGGTATGGGCAAACTTGGCCCTCCAGCTGTTGAGGAACTACAAGTCCCACAATGCAGTGCAGGAGTCTGACAGCCACAGCCATGACTCATAAAGGCAAAAGCATTGTGGGATTTGTAGTTCCTTAACAGCTGGAGGGCCAAGTTTGCCCATGCCTGTTCTAGGGACAGTGCAATTACTGCTAAGTATTCTCATATTATATGAATTATGATAAATGAATTGAACTGAGAGTATACCGTACATGTTTTTTATTGTTTTTAACTCTGATTGTTGATCATGAGATATTGAAGAGATATTAATTAAAATTGTTTATATACTTTTTCTAATCATGGAGTGGTGCTATTCATTACAGGCCGCTGTTTTCTTGGGGTTTTTTTTTTTTGCCCACCCCTATTTGATTAAATGTGCACAGTATTCCTTGTGTACAGGTAAGAATGCATCACTAATAAAATCATTTTCCTATAGCATAGCAGCTAAGATAGAAGCTGAACACAAAAGATCACATGTACTGTACATATACACATGGATATAGGCAACCACCCATATGTATATTGGTCAATCGTCCCATTAAAGAACCCTCTTCAGGAAAGATGTTATTTTACTTTCATATAGTTTGTAAAGGAATCAGAACCAGTTTTGAGACTTAAGCTTAGTACACACATTTGATTTTTATTGACCAATACTTTGCCAACTTTACCACTTCTATGTAGTATGAGGGCTTATCCACACAATCTGTTCATAGTGTTCTAAAGCTGTTGTCCCTCATACTACATGGCAGTAGTACTGGTAAATTGTCCAGTGATTGGCCAAACAATATTTCCTGACTTCCTATTGTAACAGGAAGTGGGTAAATATTTCTGAAGCAAGCCAAGACAGCAAAAAATTACAACTATTTTTGCACCATGAGAATGAGATAGAACTCCCTTCGCATTTTGAGCAATGTCCTTAATCTCTTGCACAAGGACCACCAGCAGTAATAATAATAACAATAATTAAATAGTTAAACTCCTTTCCACACTATCCAAAACGTATTTTTTGGGGGAGTCGAGTTAAGTTTTACTTTGCCCAGCTATAGTGTAGACTGCAATGATGTTGTAAAATGCCGTTTAAAGCCATTTTCTACTCCGAATACTTCACGGGGTAGTTAACAGGGGATGTGACTGCTTTCAGAAAGCAAAAGAACCTTATTAGCAATGTGAAAGGGAAATAGCTGGCAGTACTGACTTACTGACATTTAGTAAACCACACTACCCCCACCTCCCTTCCCAAGTTGTGCTACTGAAGGAGCGGGCTTTACTTCCGCTGTACATATGTTCACCAGGGAATTGGCAATGGTGCAGGTATATAAAAGGTGACATAGCATTCTGTACATAAATTAATCCTTGGGTGAATTGATAAGTGCTGGAATATTAAAATGACCTCCGAGACTGCACACTGTTCTTAAAGTGGTAATATCCTGTCACTTTAAAATGTTTATTAGCATTTGTAGATATTTGTGTTTTCTGGAAAGAATTATATAAGCTTTTTTTTAGAGTTTTTCCCCCTGAACACTTTTTGGGTAAAAAAAAATAAAAATGTGTATATATATATATATATATATATATATATATATATATATATATATGAATAAAAAAACTTTAAAAAAAAACCACACATTCAAGTTGTGTATGTGTAGTGTATGTGTATAGCTGAACACTGTAAAAATGGTAGGACTTTAATTATAAGCACCTTATATACTGCAAATACTTCAACTCGTCTTCAATAGCAGCAAACACTATTATTAAAGACTTGCAAAGAATAACTGACATTTCTACAGTACTAAAAGTAACTCTATGCTGACCTTAGGAGCTGTGCTCAGAGACAACGCAAGGACACACTGTCTACAACCCGCTTTAGCTGTTATCCTCTCTTACCAACCTTGTAAACACTGTCACTATGACTAGCACCAACTATATATATATATATATATATATATATATATATATATATATATATATGTGTGTATATATTGTATACACACACAAAAATGAAAGTAACTATACAATGTTACAATAAAAACATGTTTACATGACACTAACAAATGACACTATGTTAGACGATGATTCCAGATCCAGAAACAAAAACAGCATATATGTATCTGTAGCTTATCAAGCAAATTAGACTTTGACATTAAGGAATGTTGTTATGCAGCACTATATGCTATGTTATATTTTAATCTAGTGAAGTCAAGTACAGCAACGTCCAAGAGGTGTTATCAAACGACGCACATCAACTCACTTTGAATGCACTTCTCTTACCAAGCTCTTCACCTTGTCAAGCCAGTCACTCAACACCATTACTGACATAGTATAAAAGAAGACATGTCAAATCACAGGCACTCCCTGTGCTAAAAATATCAGCATGTTCCTCTGTACCTCTTTTAATAATCATCGTTAGTGGTAAGAACATTACAACAAAGCGTAACAAAATAAATATCTGTTGCTTGATGTAGTTAGAGAAACAATGTTTTTCTAGTAGCAGACATGAATTACCTGCATACAGATTATCTGTGCTGTGGTAGGAAGATACTGGTGAATCAGGCATGACACAGGCACCATTAGAGTTACAATGTTCCATATAGAGATGACCGGGGACAAGTGCACTCCAAGCTGGAGCCAAACCAAAGTAGGAAAATCTCCACAGCCCGCCACTGCCCTTTCCACAAGCCTTTTTAAGTCCCCACTTTTGTCTTCCCTGGCAAAGCTGCTGGGCTCACAGGCTCGTAGAAGCTGATGAGATCATGGAGTCTATTTTTATTAGCCAAGGCTTATCGCTGGACTGGGGAATGGACATTGTCACCTGTCACTTCACTTATGTTCCTCTGTGGCTGTGATTGAGCTAGAAAGAGATATTTTTCCCAGTCGCCCCCCCCCCCCCCCCCTCCTTTTAAAAGGAGTGTGAACAATGATATGTATTCCAGTCTGGAAACATAAGGTCAATACACTTGGAATACCTCATTTATTCGTAAAGATTGAAATGTTTGAATTCAGTTGATTAACTTTGTTGATTAACTTCGTACAAACACGGATTTATCTAACTGGAAAAAACGTCCATAAGAGTACAAAAATATACTCTTCAGAGTTAATCAAAGGGGTCAGTATACTCAAAGGTGATAGCTTGGCTCAGAGTAGAGTTCCTAGCTTTGTTCTCTCACCACCTTGGAGACTCAACTCTATCACTATGCAGGGCCGGTTTAAGGGGCCCTGTGGCAAACTGTAGCATTGGGGCCCCCCTGCACAAAGCCCCCCCGCCATTACCCCTCTGCTCCCCGAGGTCCCTGTAAGTATAATAACAGCCATAGTTACCTGTCAGTCCCAGCGGGTGAGCGGACAGGCAGCGGCTGCACTGTGAGGCATGCTGTCTTCCTCCCACTCTATGACGTGCCACGTGTTTACACATGACGCATCGGGTCATAGAGAAGGAGGGACACAGCGTGTCTCAAAGTGCAGCCGCTGCCCGCCCACTCACCCGTTGGGACTGACAGGTAATTATTGCTGCTATGCTACAGTACTATACTTGCAGGGCCCCGGGAGCAGTGTGATCGGGGGAAGCAGACAGCATATAGCAAGGTCGGCGGTGCGGGGCCCAAGCAGAGGTCGGGGCCCTTTGCCTCTATGGCAGCGCCGGCCCTGTCGCTATGTTTGATGTGATATTTGATATGATATAACAAATTAAAAATCCAGTAGGTAACAGGAATCCCCTCATTAACAGCACAGAATGTCCCTAGTTGAATTCACTTTGGCCCTTATTCAATTCATTTCTTCTAGTAAAATTTTTACTAGGAGATAATTTTTAACTTCCTTTTAAAATAATGTCATAAATGTAGTTCACGTTTTCTCCAAGGTGAAATGTTCGCAACTTATATACAATTAACTTTTTTCCCAAGTTTTCTCCTAGGTGATATTTTCACAATTTGTCAATAAAATCCATTTTAAACCATCAGCAAGCAAGAAAATACGCAAATTAAGTTTGATGGTGCTTCTCGCCTACTTTTTAGTACTTTTTTAATTGCAAAATGCTGAAAATGTATTTTTAAGAGGAGATGAAAAATTATCTCCTAGGAGAAAACTTAGGAGAAAAAGAATTGCATAAGGGCCCAAGGCCCTTATACAAGTCACCCTTTTCTCCTACGGTTTCTCCTAGGTGATATTTTCACACCTGAATATTAAATGCCTTTTAAGCCAACAGCAAGCAATAAGATACTCATTATTTTGACAGTACTTCTTCATCTACTTTTTGCAACTTTTTCAATTGCAGAATGCTGGAAAGTTATTTTAAACAAAAGATGAACAATGATCTCCTAGGAGATACTTGTTCATCTTCTATTTAAAATAACTTTTCAACACTTTGCAATTAAAAAGTACCAAACAAATAGGTGAAAAAGTACTATAAAAATATGTTGAGTATTTTCTTGTTTGTAAATGCTTTAAAGGGCATTTTATTGACAAGGTGTGAAAATATCACCTGGGGTAAACTCAGAAGTAAAGGTAATTTGCATATGGGTCTATATGTGTAAAGCCATGTCTACATATTCAATTTTGATTGGCCAATCAGTGACCAATTTTACCACTTCAATGTAGTA
The DNA here is from genome assembly GCF_040937935.1 of Hyperolius riggenbachi. NCBI lineage: Eukaryota > Metazoa > Chordata > Amphibia > Anura > Hyperoliidae > Hyperolius > Hyperolius riggenbachi. The sequence continues at coordinate 130,676,395 of NC_090655.1, read as the reverse complement.
TGAGAGTTTACCTACACAATCAGCTCATAGTACGCGCATACTACATAGAAGTGGTAGAGTTGACCAATCACAATTGATGGTGTATACTGGGCTTTAGCCAGACTGAAATACCAAGGAGTCCAACAGAAAAGACATCCTATTGGATGTGCCTATCATTTTTAGCAAAGGCTGATTATCAATAGAATAAGACTCTTTATTGTCATTGTACAATGAACATTGTACAACAATTTTATGTCAATTTCCAATACAGAATAACCAACAACAACATAAAAATGAATAAAAACAAAAAATGACTTCTGAACCTATTTGTCTTGGTCTTCATGAGTCTGAAACATCTACCAGAGGGCAGACGTTCAAACAACACATTTCCGGGGTGTGAGGGGTCTTGTAATATTTTCCTAATGTTTCTAAAACAATAGGAAGTGTATAACTCTTCTAGTGAAAGGAGAGGACAGCCAACTATCTGAGTACAGTTTGAAAGGTGAATACTTGAAAAATTCTCTGTTCATTTTTAGAAGAACATGAGTCTATAACACTTAAAAGCGCACATGAAATGTGCTGAAAGTTTATAATAGAGATTGTGGGGTGCAGGACCACTTACTTCTAACATGCTTTCTGCTGTTCCTCGTCTTTGGGCTCCCTCCCATTCCAGGACCATTTCCCCTCACAGCCTATTGGATGGTCAACAATCAATGAACACGCAAATCTGAACTGAGCATGCGCAAGATAGAAACCGAGCAAACCCAGTGAAACAAAAAAGCGCTTGTGCACATCTTCTTTCTTTCTTTTTTTTTTTTTTTTACTTTTAAAACTGTCTTTATATGAAAGGAGGCATCTGGCAAATGTCCTGTGAATTGACAGTAGAGACATATTCCATTCCATATTTTATTTTATGTTCCCTGAACATAGTGTTCCTGAGATTGGAACAACAGAAGACATGTACAGATAACCGATGTGTGTTGTACTCTCAATAGAGATGGTCAATGAAATGCTAATAATTCCAGTTTGCGTGCAAATTGTATGCAGCTTGGGACTGGATGAGTCAGATGCACTTCCTCTTGATTTTCATTGGCCCAATTCCAAGTTGCATATCATTTGCATGCAAGCTAGAACTATTCACGCCTCATTGACCATCTATCTATAATTTTTAGACAGTTCACTAAATATGCAAATCCCTGCTAGGTTGGCATGATAAAAAAAAAATCCTCAAATAATGTCCAAGGAACATGAATAACTAGTGAAAACTCAAATGAATAAGGAAAACTGTGCTGAAAAATGTAGCTAATATTGAAAGCAAACTTTTTCAGGTACTAAACAACAAAAGACTCTTCTTACAAAAATCAGTGCTAGCAGACAGCAAAGTGAAGGTAGGCATGATTCTGTGTGTCCATCATTTGCATCTTTTACATGTACAGTGGGTTGCAAAAGTATTTGGCCCCCTTGAAGTTTTCCACATTTTGCCATATTACTGCCACAAACATGAATCAATTTTATTGGAATTCCACATGAAAGACCAACACAAAGCGGTGTACACATGAGAAGTGGAACGAAAATCATACATGATTCCAAACATTTTTTACAAATAAATAACTGCAAATGGGTGTGTGCATAATTATTCGGCCCCCTTTGATCTGAGTGCAGTCAGTTGCCTATAGACATTGCCTGATGAGTGCTAATGACTAAATAGAGTGCACCTGTGTGTGTAATCTAATGTCAGTACAAATACAGCTGCTCTGTGAGGGCCTCAGAGGTTGTCTAAGAGAATATTGGGAGCAACAACACCGTGAAGTCCAAAGAACACGCAAGACAGGTCAGGGATCAAGTTATTGAGAAATTTAAAGCAGGCTTAGGCTACAAAAAGATTTCCAAAGCCTTGAACATCCCACGGAGCACTATTCAAGCGATCATTCAGAAATGGAAGGAGTATGGCACAACTGTAAACCTACCAAGACAAGGCCATCCACCTAAACTCACAGGCCGAACAAGGAGAGCGCTGATCAGAAATGCAGTCAAGAGGCCCATGGTGACTCTGGACGAGCTGCAGAGATCTACAGCTCAGGTGGGAGACTCTGTCCATAGGACAACTATTAGTCATGCACTGTACAAAGTTGGCCTTTATGGAAGAGTGGCAAGAAGAAAGGCTTTGTTAACAGAAAGCATAAGAAGTCCCGTTTTCAGTTTGCCCCAAGCCATGTGGGGGACACAGCAACCATGTAGAAGAAGGTGCTCTGGTCAGATGAGACCAAAATGGAACTTTTTGGCCAAAATGCAAAACGCTATGTGTGGCGGAAAACTAACACTGCACATCACTCTGAACACACCATCCCCACTGTCAAATATGGTGGTGGCAGTATCATGCTCTGGGGGTGCTTCTCTTCAGCAGGGACGGGGAAGCTGGTCAGAGTTGATGCGAAGATGGATGGAGCCAAATACAGGGCTAACTTGGAAGAAAACCTCTTGGAGACTGCAAAAGACTTGAGACTGGGGCAGAGGTTCACCTTCCAGCAGGACAATGACCCTAAACATAAAGCCAGGGCAACAATGGAATGGTTTAAAACAAAACATATCCATGTGTTAGAATGGCCCAGTCAGATCTACATCCAATCGAAAATCTGTGCTAAGATCTGAACACTGCTGTTCTTCACAAACGCTGTCCATCTAATCTGACTGAGCTGGAGCTGTTTTGCAAAGAAGAATGGGCAAGGATTTCAGTCACTAGATGTGCAAAGCTGGTAGAGACATACCCTAAAATACTGGCAGCTGTAATTGCAGCAAAAGGTGGTTCTACAAAGTATTGACTCGAGGGGCTGAATAATTACGCACACCTCAATGTTTGGAATGATTTATGATTTTTGATCCACTTCTCACATGTACACCACTTTGTATTGGTCTTTCACGTGGAATTCCAATAAAATTGATGTATGTTTGTGGCAGTAATGTGACAAAATGTGGAAAACTTCAAGAGAGGCCGAATACTTTTGCAAGCCTCTGTATGTGAGGTATTTTGCAAGGGACATCATGGGATAAGCACTAACCTCTCTGTGCCAAAAAGTTTATCTGGTGCATGTATCAGATTGCAAAATAATGGTATTGCCACATAGCTTCGCCTCCTGAAGATAATGACCGGATTATGGTGCTAATGAAAACAACTTACAGAAACTGCCTTCTATGCAGAATAATCACCTGTTCAGACATTCCATAGGCTTCAGAGGCCACAAGTGCTGCATTCTCTGCGTTACTTTCTATAAGAAAACTGATTTGGTCTATGCTCATAGGTTTGTTAGTTAAAACAGTGCCCCATAACTGAATGTTACCATGATCTTATTTTCTTAGGGTCTGTACACACCAAACTACTTATGTCGCCCGCCGGGGATCAGAAAACAATGAGGTTGGTTGTCACTGGGAGTGATTTGATCCACCGGGCAAATTACTTGCGAATCATGGCTTTGGGTTCGTGCAGGGCCGGCCCTAGGTTTCACAGCGCCCTGAGCAAAACCTGATTTATGTGCCACAGCCCCCCCCCCCCCCCCCCCTTCATCCTCTTTGCACGTGCACACACACACAGACCCATATGCAATTCACCTTTTCTCCTGAGTTACCTTTTTGAAGTCGTGACACATCACACTAAACGCTCAGTTCTCCATGACACATCACTTATGTATAATAGAAAATACTAATAACCACTAAATGTGTGAAAAGAGTGCATTATCCTGAATACACTTAAAAATGAAGGCTAGAAACTTTTAGGAATATTAATAAAAAATCAGTGGGACAGTAGGGCCCCCCCCCCCCCCCCCCAATTTGGAATGATAATACAGCACCGACAATTTTCACCACGCGTTATAGCCACAGTGCGAACCCCCCCCCCGCCCCCCCAAAAAAAATATAGGTAGGTAGCCAGGTATAGGTGCCCCCATTATGGGATCTCATGTGTAGGTGCTCTCAATATAGGTAGCCAAGCATAGGTGCCCCCAGTATAAGAAGTCAGGTGTAGGTCCCCCCCCCTTAGGTAGCCAGGCGTCAGTACCTCCAGTATAGGTAGAAAGGTGTTGATGCCCTCAGTATATAGCCAGGAGTAGGTGCCCTCTCTCAGTTAGATAGCCAGCTCTAGGTGCCCCCTTGGAAGGCGGCGCCCTGAGCGACTGCTCGGGTCGCTCAGGTCAAAGGTCAGCTATGGGTTCGTGCACCTCCGCACACACGCCTGATTATTGGCTGGGGCGGTTGTTATCGGCTGTCTCAGCCAACTTGAGTCAGGAGTGTGTATGGGCCTTTAAACCCATAGTCAGAACAATGGAACGGATGTATGTCTGTAGAGAATCCTCAGTCTTTGAAGATAAGTTTAAAGAGAAACTCCGACCAAGAATTTGAACTTTATCCCAATCAGTAGCTGATACCCCCTTTTACATGAGAAATCTATTCCTTTTCACAAACAGACCATCAGGGGGCGCTGTATGATTGATATTGTGGTGAAACCCATCCCACAAGAAACTCTGAGGACCGTGGTACTCCTGGCAGTTTCCTGTCTGTGAACCTTGTTGCGTTGTGGGAAATAGCTGTTTACAGCTGTTTCCAACTGCCAAAAAAGCATGCAGCAGCTACATCACCTGCCAACAGTAAAAATGTCACCATGTAATAAATGTCAGAAAGTAAATCAGGGATTTAAAAGATTTTACAATGGGCAAACACTGACTAAATCATTTATACATAATTATTGTAAAAATGAAGCACTTTCTTTATTACATTATTTTCACTGGAGTTCCTCTTTAAGTCAACCAACCAAGAGGAAAGGATGGATCAACTGGTTAAGGTATTTCCATCTGTGTGCTTCCCATGACAATGCTACAAATGCTTTTGTTTTATCATATCATAAACATGCTTACTCAGCTCATTTACTAGATTGGGTAAACCTTAGCCCTGGTGCACACAATTTTGATTGGTTAATAGCTGACCAATTTTACCACATCTGTGCAGTATAATGGCCAACGGACGTTGAATACTATAAACGATGGTATAGTTTACGAGGAAGTGGTAAAATTGGCCAACCATTGACCAATCAAAATTGAAAGTGTGTACCAGCCTCAAGGGCTTATTTCCACTATGTCAGAATTCCAGACGCTATACGCACATAAACAATGTATTAGTACTGACAGTTCACTGAAAATCATTGGGCTGTTTTCACCTGTGTTTTTTTGTGCATGTCACTGTCCAAAAATAAACTGACAGCATGCAGCAATTGTTCAGACACCATGCACGTTCATTCACTAAGGAACATGGTGCAGCCCTTGACAGCATGTGTGTGTATATCGCATACGAATGCACGCATTGTCCGGAGCACTCAATTTTACCCGCACATTAAAGGACAACTGTAATGAGAGGGATATGCAGGATGCCCTATTTATTTCCTCCTAAGCTATACCACTTCCCTGGCAGCCTTGCTGATCTCTAATACTTTTAGCCATAAACCCTTAACAAGCATGCTGTAGATCAGATGTTTCTGACATAATTGTCAGCTCTGACAAGATTAGCCACATGCTTGTTTCTGGTGTGATTCAAATACTGCTGCAGCTTAATAGATCAGCAGGGTGGCCAGGCAACTGGTATTGTTTACAGTCAATGGGAATCATTAAAAAAACAAACAAAAAAACACAGCCAGATACTTACAAAAGGAGAGGGAAGGCTCTGGGTCCTATAGAGCCTTCCCATTCCTCTCTCGGCCCCTGTTCTAGCCCTGGCTCCTGGTTTTTGCTCTCTCTGCTGCTTCGGACCACTCCATACTGCGCAGGTGTGAGCAACCTCTCTTGCAGACTGGGACTCGGCTCCCAAAAATTATCGATCGAAGTCCCCCGCGGCAGGGAATTCAAACGAGGAAGCTATCGCTGTAACGAGGGGACCGGGAGAGGAGAGGGAATGCTCTATAGGACCCAGAGCCTTCCCTCTCCTTAGATAAGTATCTTGCTGATTTGTTTATGTTTTAAATGACATTGACTTTAAACAGAAATAAATATGGCCGCCTCTGTATTCTTCTCACTTCAGTAGTCCTTTAATTTTTTTATTGTTTATTTCATTCTAGTTGACATGTAATGGTGTCAGTGGTCTAAGGCTTGGTTCAAGCTAGAGAAAAAATGCTAGGATTTAGTGGGTGGAGGCGCAGGCAGGGCCAGGAAATGGAGGCACAATATTTCCAGACACCACAGACCTTGTGGATGTAAATGGAATCAGTGCAAGCCAGTGGGAATAGACAGTGTACATTCTCCCTAGGCTGTTTTTTCCTTTTGTTCAGTTTAAGGCAGAATCATAGAGCTATCATTGGATTGCAAACGACCAATAGGAATCCTCCCTGGCACCAGGGAGGATTCTCTTTGGTTTACGGATGAATGGTGGACCAATGAGAATCCTTGCTGTTGCTAGGGAGGATTTCCACAGTTTTTTTTTTTGCATTCCAGTGGTTTTTTACAGTATTGTTTACATCCTATGCTTCCAAATGAGCCTATCTGCCATCTCTGCCATGGCAGTCACGTGACACAGGGGAGAGATCAAATTACAACTTGTGATTAAACACAAATAAGGGGGAATTAAACAGGATGACTCTCTAAATACATACAGGGTGCATTTCTCTATGTTGTCCTTCTGTCCTGTGCAAGAGTTCAAGTCCACTTTAAGGAAAATACACAAACAATTCATGTTCAGCATTGTGACCAGGGGCGTAGCAATAGCCATAGCAGCCATAGCAACTGCTATGGGGCCGTGGAGAGGAGGGGACCCCAGTGGTACTTGATGTGTTCACTTTGTTTCTCCACCCTCAGACTTTGTCTCAGTGCCCATGGACTACACACAGTGTACATTGCTTGGAAATGTAAATTGCTTACTCAGCTCCTATCCATAAGGTAGGAGCAAGAGGTATTGCTCAAGAGTGCCTGCATCTGATGGTCCCATAAAAATTTTGCTATGGGGCCCCATAGTCTCTAGCTACGCCACTGAGTGTTACTGCTGACAAAAGTACCCAAAAGTACTCTCTTGTTTCAAAGCAAGAGTGCTACAGCACAACATTTCTCAGAAATGTGTATTTTGATCTCTGATTGCCTATACAATTATCTTTTTACAATAAATATTTTTACTTTAAAATGTAACAAATATGTACAGAGTGACCTGATATATTTAAAGGCAGAATATGAAGGTGCCATCTTAATTCCCTTGTGAAAAATAAAACTTGCATGCACAATATGCATGCAGTCAGCTTTCCTAAAACATCTGATACACACTTCTGGATCAGTGGCTGACAAAAGTACTACACCGAGGGCTTGTTCACATCTAAAATCGACATCGCTGACGGCAGTGATTTTAGTTTTTGTGCACGTTTTTTTCCCCCCTCCCGGTGTGCTTACCTGCGTGCTTCGATTTTGTGTAAAGCGCTTTTCAAAGCACTTTTGCAGAGCGATTTGTTTTTTCACTGCCTGACGCAAGTCAGAAAGTGAACTCTTTGACCCGGAAAAGAATAAATACAATATAGTTATTCTTAAAAACGCTTGGGAAATTGCTATACCAATCGCTTTTTCAAGCGTTTTGCGATTTACCTATACCTTCCATTGAGCAAAAACGCTCAGAAAATGGTACAGGCAGCGCTTTGCTGAGCGGATTGGAAAAGAAACGCTTAGATGTGAACACTCTCATAGGGAATCGTTGTACAAACGCTTTTAGAGCGATTTCGAAAATCACCGGTGCTTAAAAAAGGGTGAAAACGCCCTAGGTGTGAACAAGCCCTGAGAGAAACTGCTATTAGGCCTTGTTCACATCATAAATCGCAATTGCTGACGCCAGTGTTTGGCAATTTTGTGTATCATTTTTTTTTGCGCTTCCCGGCGCTTGTACAGCGCTTTTCTAAGCGCTTTTGCAGAGAGATTTGTTTTTTCACTTCCTGACGTCAGTCAGAAAGTGAACTCTTTGACCCAGAAAATAATAAATATAATGTATTTATTCTTAAAAGCGCTCAGGAAATCGCTATACAAAGCGCTTTTTCAAGTGCTTTGCGATTTCCCTATACCTTCCATTGAGGCAAATCGCCCTGAAAATGGTACAGGCAGCGCTTTGGTGAGTGGATCGGAAACAAACTGCTCATATGTGAACACTCTCATAAGGAATCATTGCACAAGCGATTTTAGGGCGATTTTAAAAATCGCCGGCACTTAAAAAACCCTGAAAACGCCCTTAGTGTGAACAAGACCTTACAGTCCTTATTCTAAAAATGTCCCTTCCTTGGCTGTTACTTTGACACTATTCCTTTAAAGGACTTCCGAGGCCAGACATGCAAAAATAGATCATTACCTGAGTGCTTTTTAAACCCATGGAGGAAGCCATCGGCATCCTCTGTTCATTTCCGCCGCAATTATTCATTTAGAACTGGCTCCAGGTCGGGTCCCGACCCCACAGCACGGGTCATTTCATTATTCCCCTCCAAAGATGGCCGCCGAGCTGAGCCGCGGCTGCACAGTACGCATTGACGCGAGTGCGGCTGCGCAGCTCTTAGTCCTCCTCCAGCCGCGCCTGATGAACGCACAGGAGGACACAGGGAGCGAGTACGCGGCTGGAGGAGGGCTGAGAGATGCGCAGCCGCACTTGCGTCAATGTGTACCGTGCAACCACGGCTCAGCTCGGCGGCCATCTTTGGAGGGGAATAATGAAATGACCCGTGCTGTGGGGTCGGGTCCCGACCTGGGGCCAGTTCTAAGTGAATAATTGCGGCAGAAATGAACGGAGGGCGCCAATGGCTTCCTCCATGGGTTTAAAAAGCACTCAGGTAATGATCTATTTTTGCATGTCTGGCCTCGGAAGTCCTTTAAGGCAGTCCAAGTCAAAGAACCAGAAATAAAGCCCTTTACGCACGTTAGATGAAATACAACCACCTTTGCAGAGAATCCAGTTACTGTACAGCAGTCCCCCGATCCCTTGGCCATTTGGCAAGCCAGCCAACAGCCAAGAGCATTGTTCTCTTAACTCACCCAGCTCCCATGTGACTTCACACCCGCGCTGAGCTGTCAACCCTCCCCCTTCCCACATAGCAACATTACACATTGCTGTGCTAGCCTACAGGCTTTTTGCTAGCCTACAGGCTAGTAACACGTCTGTACAGTGTCGGCCCTGCAACATTGCCCAAAGGATCAGGTCCCGATTCCCACCAGGTGACATACCATGTACGTGTGCATGAGGTTTAAAGTGTACCCAAGGTGACATGTGACATGATGAAATAAACGTTTTATGTGCAAAACATATCAATAACCAGGCTGTTTTACATGTTTTATTTTGCTGCCTGAAAGAGTTCATTTTTAGGCATGGAAGTAACAGCTTCTGTCTTGTCGGTACCTTGTCAGTAATATAGTAAACACCACTGATAAGCAAATTACAGCCATACAAGTTTTCCTGGCAGAATACAACTTCTGAGAGCATGGGGGGTAGAAAAAGATCAATAGTTAACGTATTTTCATTTAAAGACATTTAATAGGCTGCCACTGAGCAGAGAGAAAACAAAACATCAATAGTTAAATGCACTTATTTGCTAAAATAACAGTACTGTAATATACCCTCATGACATACATATTAAAGAGCTGAGTCCCTAAGGCAATTATTTATGCCTTTTTTTTTTACGTAAAAAAAGCCACTGTCACGTGTTCCTCTTCACTAATCCCAGATGTGTAAATCGCGCCACGTAAGAGCGGCAGGCAAGCCTGGATTTACCTCATAGGAGCCTATAGGCACATATGTCCTGGCACTTTAGATTGTGCCATCCATGAACCTACAAATCCCCACCCTCAATTGCACCCAAAGTGTGCTGTCTTTCCCAGTTGTCACTTCTCCCTTACTTCCCTTAGCCTAGTACAACAGAGTAACCAAGCAGCTCAGGGTGACCCAAACTACTAGGAATGTATATGGGGATAAAAGGAACCAAAAAGCCCTCCTACTAAAAAAGCAAAGCCTAGTGTAATTGCCTTCTTAAAACAGAAGGAAATTTGCAAAAATTCAGTTATAAATGAACAGTTGTGGTTACCCACAATGCACACCTACTAAATATGCAAATTAAATATGGGTTTGATATGGCTGTATAAAACTTAAAGCTATAGGCTTGCTATAAACCAGCGGTTCTGGATGCTTGCTTGGCTTAACAAGGGCGAAAAGGGATAATTTGCATATTTAGTAGGTGTGCAATTATTGCAAATTTCCTTCTGTTTTAAGAAGGCAATTACACCAGGCTTCCCTTAGCCTGTCATAGGTAGCTACAGATACCCATTAGTATTAGTTATCCAGAATACCATCAATTTCAATTAGCTAGAGCTACCCCCAATTATTAGGTAGGTAGAAGAACATCAGTATTAAAGGGAACCTTAACCGGCGGGGGGAAAAAAATCACTTACCTGGGGGCTTTCCCAAGCCTCCTGCAGCCGTCCGGTGCCCGCGCCGGTCCTTCGGTGCCCTCCGGTCTCCCTCCGCCGCTAAGTTTCGTTTTCGGACGACTGCCAGTCGTCCTCGGGCCTCTTCCGCATTCCTCGTCGTAAACTGCAGTAAAGCGCGTCCGCATGACGCCAAACGTGTCATGTGCATGACGCCAAACGCGTCATGCGGACGCGCTTTACTGCAGTTTACGACTAGGAATGCGGAAGTGGCCCGAGGACGACTGGCAGTCGTCCGAAAACGAAACTTAGCGGCGGAGGGAGACCGGAGGGCACCGAAGGACCGGCGCGGGCACCGGACGGCTGCAGGAGGCTTGGGAAAGCCCCCAGGTAAGTGAATTTATTTTTCCTCGCCAGTTAAGGTTCCCTTTAAGTAGCTAGAGGTGGCCCTGACTGAAGGGAGATCTGGTCAGTTGAATGCCAAGAGCGGGGTTAGTAACCTCTCATTTACACTCTCATCAGGACTCTGCATAGGGAAGGAGGCACCAGGGGAGGGGAGTGAGCCACCTTTCCATCATCAGGCGCTTGTAGGCACGTGCCTACAGTGCCTCATAGTAAATCCAGCCCTGGCGGCAGGTGCGCGCACACGCTCCACACTGATTGACAGGACATACGGTACGTCCTGTTTGTATTAGTGAGGCACAATCTGGATGTACCGGTACATCCACATTGCAGTAAGAGGTTAATATTAGATACTGTAAGTGACAGCTACATAGGAAGAAAATTGAAGTGCATTTTATTCTGGAACAAATGTACATTTTATATATGAACATTATGTTTTAGTTTTTGGACCTGTAAATTACACTTTTTTCAAATGAAAGTAAAGCATCTGCTGCACCAGTTCATCTGTGTTCTCCTCTTCAGTGATATACAGCTGCCACTGCTGTATATCCCTGCCCTGCTATATGGGTGACATCACTCTGGCCACACACAGGACAATAGGTCAAACGATCATGCTTGAACTTAGATTTTGTGTTGGCAGGAAATCTAGCGTTAAATCTTTCACTCACAGGGAGCAACAGATATCTCTACAAAATTCAAAGTTTGATCCTTTATTTTGTATCTTGAAAGGTCTGTATAAAATATTGAAAGAATTAAAGGGCAGCTGAAGTAAGAGGTATATGGAGGCTGCCATATTTATGTCCTTCTAAGCAATACCAGTTACCTGGCTGTCCTGCTGATCCTCTGCCTCTAATACTTTTAGGCTACTTGCACACCAAGACGTTGCGTTAGGTGCTACGTTAAGGTCGCATAACGTGCACCTAATGCAACGTATGGTGGTGCGGGAGAGGACGGTAGAGTGAGCCGCGTTAGGCGGCTCTATCCGTATAAGGTCTCCCAGAGTGGCGCTGATTGGCCGGCGGGACCACGTGATGCGGAGCGAGACACTCCGCATCACGTGGTCCCGCCGGCCAATCAGCGGCCGCCAGTGCAGTGAATATTAAGTAGCCATGTGCGTGGCTACTGTAGCTGGCTCTCCCCGCCTCCTCTCCGCCCCCCACTGAGCATGTGCAAACAGTCTAACGCGGCTATAGCCGCTCTAACACCGTAGCATGCCGCACTTTCTGAACAACAAGCAGCGTTACATGTAACGCAACGTGGGCTGTGTGAACAGCCCACTTGTGTTACATTGCTGTGCGTTGGGGGAGCGTTACAGGCGCACTAACATGCGCCTGTAACGTCTTAGTGTGTAAGCAGCCTTAGCCATTTAGACATTAATTGTCAGATCTGGCATGATTAGCTGCATATTTGTTTCTGGTCTAATTCAGACACAACTGCAGCTAAATAGATCAGCAAAGCTGCCAGGCAACTGGTACTGTTTAAAAGGAAATACATTTTTCAGCCTCCATATACCTCTTGCTTCAGGTTCCCTTTTAAGAGACACTGAAGCCAGGCTAAATTCCCTTTTTTAACTTGTATTTACAGTATGTTCATCACTATAACCCAAGCTAAACCGACGATATCCCACGGCAAAACGAGGGGTTAATACCCTCCAAATCCCCTTTGTTCAATCCGGGGAGCCCTTCCTGAATGAGGCAGAGCTTAGGGCTGTAGCTCTGCCTCTCAGCGCGTCAATCCCGGCAGATCGCTGCCTCTCCCCGCCCCTCTCAATCTGCCTTCACAGAGATGGGCGGGGGAGAGGCAGAGATCCTCGCGGCGATTGACACGTATGGAGGCAGAGCTGCAGCTCATAGCTCTGCCTCCATGAGCAGCAAAATCCACAAGCAAGAAAGTCATGGATTTTGCAGGGGGGATTTGGGGGGTATTAACCCCTCGTTTTGCCGCGGGATAGCAGCGATTTAACTTGGGTTATAGTTATGAACATAAATACAAGTTAAAAAAGGGAATTTAGCCCGGCTTCAGTGTCTCTTTAAGTACCTTTAGAGATGATCGATGAGATGCACATTATTTTTGGCTTGCATGCAAACTTAATGCAATTTGCATGCAGCTTGGAACTGGGCCAATCAAAGGCTACCAATTTGGATTTGCCCAGTTCCAACTTGCAGACAATTTGCATGAGAACTACAGGCAAACCAGAATCATGTGCATCTAATTGACCATCTTTGTCCAATTGCTCTGCACATAAAAGATGAATCACTGATTGAAAAGCAAATCAATATTTTATTAGACCTTCTAAAACTGCCTGTGTGTGTATGCAGCATTTAGGGGGCTGGATTGGCAGATGGCAGTACATCAATGAGGAGGAGAGGACCACCAGAGAAGAGATACAGCAGGTTTGTTCCTTTTAAAGTCCTTTCACGCTGAAACCTTGCGTTGTAAGGCCTCTTTTCCACAAACTGTTTCTAGGCAATGAAATGCCTCTCAAACTCTCACAACTGCTCACTGCTGCCTGGTAACTGCTTGTCGCTGCCTTGTAACTGCTTACTGCTGCCTGGCAACTGCTTGCTGAGCACACAGCTCAACAGTTTGTGGAAAAGAGGCCTTACTGACACTGCTTTGCGCACTGTAACAGTTCACACGTCAACAGTTGCGCTATGATGCAACTGATTCCATTGTTACAACACAGAACATGCAATGCGTTGCTAGAAACACAGATTGATATGCACAATGTTAGGCAATGATGTTTGTGGTTGTGTTATACTGTATGTAATAATGCAATGCACTGCAGTGCCCAAGTATGGAACTAGCATCAGGCCGGTTTCACCTTCGGTTGCCGTGAGGTGCAATTGGCTGATTGCACTGCACCGCAACATCAAAAAAAGCCTATGGAGATTACTGCGGCAGTGAGCTGTAATGGACCAATAAAATGCACAAACTGATGCATTTCTATGGTCCGTTTACAGGCTGCACAAATCTGCATTCAATTATTAACAACGTGGATTTACTGTATCTGCATCTCATTGGCACTGGACAGTATTTAACATTAATTGCGCATGAAATAATAATTCAAAAATTACTGCTGTAACAATCAGTAAATCTTCAGCAACCCCTTACTGCTTGCATACTTTCTCTCCCCACCATGTCTAAAGCAGAGTTGTCCAAGTTCAGTCAATGATGGCCATATCCATGCCAGTATTTAGAGATGGTCATGACCATTTTACTTGTTAAAGAGGAGCTGTTAGGTATAAGGTCTCAGAGAAAATAAACACATATATCAGTAGCTAAAGATTGGCTGTACTTACATTACATATGCATTTCACTGTCCACGTTTGGATTTCACAGAATTTGTATATAGTATATGCAGAGAATGATGCTCCTGACAGCCCATGGCAGGTTCCATGTTTGTGAAGCCAAATGTGTCGTCATGTCCTGCCTGCTTCTGATCACAGAACAGCTCGTACAGAATAACACAGTGTGCAGTGAATATTAATGAGCCATGTGGCTAGGAACAATAGCGGACTCCTGCAGAGTAATCTTCCCGGAGATTTATCTGTGCTGTGAGTTTAGAAGCTGCTGAAACTTGATCCCGTCTTCTCCTTAGCAGCCGAGGGGAGGGCCCCAGAATGCTTTGCAGTATGGAATGCGGCTTGCGTCCTCCTTAGGAGCTTAGCTTTGGTGATAAGCACACATTAAATGTAAGAGAGATTTTTATCTTTAGTAATGTCTTTTGGCTTCTGTCTAAACTGTTTAACACAGGAGAATAGAGGTTTAAATTAGCTTCTGCAGCCTGACAGTTACTCTTTAAAACCCACATGCCCTCATTCAATTCCATCTGTTAGGCCTCCTTTCCACGGACCGCTGATAGGCAGTGAAATGCCTCTCAAACTCAACAGCTCACTGCTGCCTAGTAACTGCCTGTTGCTGCATGATAACTGCTTACTTCTGCCTGGTAACTGCTTGCTGAGTACACAGCTCAACATTTCGTGGAAAGGAGGCCTTAATTGGAGCTGTACTAAAAATATGTGAAAACCAAGGCCTGGGTGACTAGACTTGGACACCTCTGGACTAAGGCCTCTTTTCCACGGGCAGTTGAACTGTGTGTGCTCAGCAAGCAGTTGCCAGACAGCAGCGAGCAGTTACCAGGCAGCAGTGAGCAGTTATTAGACAGCAGCAAGCATTAGTGAGAGTATGAGAGGCATTTCACTGCCTATCAACTGCCCATGGAAAAGAGGCCTAAAGCAACACCTAATGCTATCAGAGGTAGAGCTTCATATGACACACCAATCACTCTATCTCCTGCATGCAAGGTTCAGACTGAGGCCTCTTTTCCATGGACAGTTTATAGGCAGTGAAATGCCTCTCAAACGTTCACAACTGCTCACTGCTGCCTGGTAACTGCTTGCTGAGCACACAGTTCAACTGCTCGTGGAAAAGAGGCCTTAGACTGGGATTGAGCAGGCAGCTTTGGGTCTCTGATGACAGGAAGAATTTTTGTATCAGGCATTTTCCTTTTTATTTACAAAACTGTAGAGTTTTCTAAAAAAACAAAAAAAAAAAAAACATATATGCATAATTAAATGAAAATAATATTGTATTAAATGCACATAAGAATCTATACCTGAACTAGGGCTTCATGTGTGTGATGCAGGAAGTATAATGTAGCCAATTTTAGTCTTCAGCTAAGTGCCAATTGCTAGCTGATTTGCTCCTGGCAGCATGCAGAGGAAGTTCTAGTAAGAAAGTGATCTGCAGGAGCACCTGTTATCTCTCTACCCTGATGTCCTGAGGTTTCATAAAATAACTAAAGAAATGTTCATTATCAACTCGAATAAAAAATTAAAAAAAATAGACACCACAATCAGCTAACATTCTTCCCACTTCTGTCCTATGCTGTTGAAGCAATCATACAGCTGATGCATAGGCAGATCTTTCCTTAAGTTGAACTAAAGATGAACATGTGCATGCTCTCCAAATAATCACTAAGCAGGATTGAGAGTCATACAAGATGTAATTCTTGTGACTCTTAAAGGACAACTACAGTATAGCGAAAAATTGTAATACATTACCGTAATTAAAATCCAATACATACATTTAAAATGTACATTTCTCCTAGCGTTAAAATGCACTGTAAAATACTTTTTCTCCTGTGTTGCTGTCACTTACAGTAGATTTTAAAAAGCTGACAGATCTGACAGATTTTGGCCTAATCCATCTTCTAGTGGAGGTTTCATAGTATTTCCCTTATTCTTCCCAAAAGCACTTCCTGAAAAGAATCTATACTAATATTCCGGAAATTCTCCTACTCGTTTGCACACTATGCTGGTAGTTGGAAAGCGCAACTGCCATTCGGTAAGTGGTTTTGTAAATAAATACCCGAGTCCAAAACATGTCAGATCTGTCAGATTTTCACTATCTACTCTAAATAGTGCATTTTACTTTGGAAAAAAAATGTACATTTTATATGTATATACTTTACATTTTACAATTTTTGTGATAGTTGTGCTTTAAAGTGTTCATAGCTTTTAGTGGAAGATCAGAACTCACTGAGTTATTCTTATAGCCATGAAAGGCATACCAGATAATATCATCCCTGTAAGTTGTGGTACCCTGTGCATTTATTAGTACAGGGTACTGCACTAGAGACATGACTAATTACTTTGTGAGCTATAGAAATAAGAGTCAGCATAAGGTATTTGATGCGTCTATTGGAATTTTCTAGCTTAGTTATTGCAAAACAAATGGGGAAAAAAGCACCTTTCCCAAACTGTATTATCCCTCTTACTCCAACATGCAACATGCTCAGGAAGGTAGAGCTTGTTGTCATGGGACTATACTCCTTGGCAAAAAGCAACTAACGGCATTTAACTTGGTAGGGTTTCCGTCAAAATGGGGAAATTCAACTAACACAGAGAAGAGCCAGCTGCAAGAAACTGTCAAGATTCTTCGTCAAAATAGTACATGTCTTCCTCACGACCAGAAGAAGTGGCCCAAGACTGGGATCCTAAGGAAGAGCCCAAACACCTCCTAATGACATACAGAAGAAATAAATTATTCAATTTTATGTTTCTATGATCGCTTTGTTATAGAGGCAATTGGATAGGGCTGTAAACCTCCATCTGTCAATTACCAGGTATCCATTCTGGTCAGGGGGTGGCATTAGAGCTCCCATGTCCAACTGTAGTGAGCATGGTGCTTGCGAGAGGCTAAGTGCTTTCCCCCCTTACAAGGATTTCCAAATGCTGACATGGTGAGCTGGAAACAACAATTGATGGGATTCCACATGCTCATGGGGTCTCTCTCTCTGTGCAATAAAAAGCCCTATAGCTGTGGGACAAGGATGAGTACAACGCATTAGGTAACCCTCATGCTGTTTTTTTCCCCCAAAAAAACTGAGCTTGACCTTTAATTATTTTTTTTACATTGCAAGAGCACAGTTTCGTTGTGCAGTTTCAGGTTAGACCTACTTCAGGCAGATATCTTAAATATGTATGTGCTAATTAGATACATTATTATACAGCGTAAATGCTATAAGGTAGTGGTGGGTAGGATGGAGGCGCCCAATGTGCGTTCTATTTTAGTATTTTTAAATACAAATAAAAAGTTATATAATAAAAAGAGAGGTAATTGCTTGACTCTCCAGAAGATATGACACCAGTTCAACTGGAAAAATAAGTTTTTATTCAAAAAGCAATCTGACAACGCATTTCACGGGTAATGGCCCGCTTCCTCAGGAGAATACAAAAAGCCTTGATAGCATATTGTATTGACCTGAGGAAGCGGGCCATGACTCGTGAAACGCATTGTCAAATTGCTGTGCTCTAAAATCGAACGCACATTGGGCGCCTCCATCCTACCCCCTACCAGACAGACCTCCTTTGGAGGTAATAGCTGTGCAGTGTTTCTGGGAAGTCTATCGTTCTACAGGAGAGCGACCAACCATTATCCAGCAGGACCTAGAGTACAGAGCAGGGACAGTTAATTCCCTGCAGGCTACCTTTGTGAGTATAGAGTTTATCCTCCCTATACCTAACGATACTGCACTCCCGGTCTCTCTCTACTTCTCACCTAGGTATTCTTGGCCCTTACAAGAATCATCAAAGAAAAAAGCCCTATAAATGCTGTAAGGTTTGTTATTGTTATAGTTATGCATTTGTTTAGTTTACAATTCACTTGCAATTGTTAATAATCCTGTTTCTTCTTTCTTTTTCCCAGAAATCTAGCAAAATGGAATATTAGCATGTCATTTGAATCACAGTCTGTCTCTAATCATGATGTAAGCTGTAACGGGTTGCCCAGCAGAGATCCCCCAGAAGGTTAGAACAACATATGACATGATCCACAAACATCTCTATCTAGGCCATGTGAAAATGGTTGTAGGATGACTTGGGACTTTTTTTAAACCGGCTAGCTGATGTGATGGATTATTGAAGTTCCAGAGGTGTCAGAGGAATGCAGGAGGTCCTGGACAGCACATGTTTCAGGGATGATCACACATTAGCTCTGTTACTATTTTTGCACAATTTGTCTACTTTTAAAAAGCTGTTTGTTATTTCTGCTTTCAGTATGAATGTCATGACATAGTATTAAGTAGCAAATATTTTTTAATGGAATGTTTTTTCTATGCAGTCTATATGTAGTCACATTTGCCTTGATCCA
Source organism: Hyperolius riggenbachi (assembly GCF_040937935.1). Taxonomy (NCBI): domain Eukaryota; kingdom Metazoa; phylum Chordata; class Amphibia; order Anura; family Hyperoliidae; genus Hyperolius; species Hyperolius riggenbachi. Next base: position 130,657,961 of record NC_090655.1, on the reverse strand, counting down.
ATCTACTAGTTCCACTTTTGAATTGGAATTGAGAGAATATCAATTTCCTGTAGACTGATTTTTATAGTCAGTGATATGCAAACAATTCTAACTTGATGTAAAAGTTAATGCTAATGTTATATGAATTAATGCAGCTTGAAAATGAACCAATCAAATGCTGCAATGTTTCATTGGACCACTTTCAAGCTGCAAATATTTGCATAAAATTACTATAGAAATCACCATCAACTCAGAATTACTTGCATCTCATTGACCATCCCTAGTGGCTTTAGCCTGTTTTGACAAATCTATTTGGAAAAGGAATGACAGAATCAGGCAAAGAGTCTTAACTGGATTATATAAAGATTAATAATTTTGTTCTGCATTAGTATTTAGATGCTTGTAGTCAATGAAATGGTGTATTAGCATCAAAAGAATGGATGATTACCGAGTCGTAAATGATGACCACCCCTTCCTCTTTCGTTAGGCTGCTCTCACTGGCCAACTGTCACTATCTCTGGTCTTGCGATATTATACATGATTAATGCACACTGGATTAGTGACAGTTAGTCAAAGGGACATCTTAAGGGGCCCATACACCTATTTTCCCGCCGATATACGGCCGATTCGATCACAGTGATCGAATCGGCTGTGAAATCGTTGCGCACACCGCTGACAGAACGATCGATTTCCGTCTGACATCGATCGTTCCCGTCGATCCGTCCGTGTGGAAGATTTTTCTCGATCGCCGGCGGGTCAGGAGTGCGTCGATAGTGGCGTTCGAATGCCCGACGACCGACGCAATACAGCGGGTATACATTACCTGTTCCGGCCGGCGCGAGTCCCCTCTGTCTGAAGGGTTGGGTGCAAATTACGACTCTGGCCAGAGTCTTACACTATAAACTGTACATAGGTTCACTTTAAAATGCTGGTTATTAAGTAGCTGTAGGAGACTAAATAATGAAGAGAGAGTTACAGAAGTACAAGTGACCATCAAAACTGACAGTGGTTTTAAAAACTCAAAAATTCAAACGTTTTCTGTTAATGTATGATCCTGACATTTTACTTAAAAACCAGGACTTTCAAATTTATCTTGCTACCACTGATGAGGTAAATCAGTATATTTTCTGATCAGGCAAAGAGAGTTCATCCTTTTGAAAACCCCTCCTTATAAAAACTATTGCTAGTGAACATATGAGGAGCATTATGTACAGAACTCCACATTTCTAGCATTGAACAGAGGGAAACCCTGAAATGGAACAGGCTTTCGCTAATTTTAATTAATACGGTAATTCAGTATTTAGTGAATGTGTGAACGTTTTCAACCATCATTTCAGACAGAAGATTTTTTTTTTGTTAATTTACTTATTTATTGTGGAGCATATGAGCAATTTTATCTATTCATTATTAAAAGGAAGGTGTAGTAAAACATATGGTTACACTGAACTTTACATAAAGTAACTTCTTAGCACATGGCTGGATATTACAGGTAAAAGTAGACTGGATTCACTTCTCTTAATTGCAAATTGCTGAATCACTCCAAAAATGCATGTGGGAATATTCTATAAAGCGCAAATATTAAGCAAAATACTTAATGTGCTATTTTTAAAGATGAAAATCGAATGGCTCAACTTTGCAGTTTACCCGTATTATTATTTCAAAAGATATAATATTACATTCTATACGAAATACGTTTGCATATATTTTTACTTGGTCATTCAGAACCTGTTAAAATGATAACATGCTGCACAATACCGGTTCAAATATACTTTTTGTATCTGAACTCTAAACAAGTCATATTTGGTATTACATCTATTGCCAAAAAACATCCCAGAGTTAGTATGCTAAAATATACTTTATTATTCTTTTTAGAAGCTTGAATACCAATGCCTATATCATTTTGCATGTAATTATGCATAGATTGCATTTATACCACATTTATAAAAAGATTAAGCATATAGCAAAACAAATAAAAATTTGACAAATAGCTAAGTCATTCATCCTTCTATAAACTTTGTATGACAGGAAAATCAAAATTCACAATATTTAATTACCGTAGTTGTGTTCCCCAAAAATGTTTATGTAATTTTCCTAAGAAACCTGCTCTTTAAATATAGCTATATATGCTTGTACATCATACATTTTGGACTAATATATATATATATATATAATATGTATATATATATATATATACACATTTGCTCTGCCATTTGTTGTTAGGGTAGAAAAAGACATACAGATGTTATGTTATTTCTAAGTTCCATAGCTACAGTGGAAACAGAGTTTCCTACTTACAGAACAAAGCCTGCAACGGTCAGAATTCCATTGTCTTATCTTTCATGAAGTATTAAATGTAAGGTTCTTCTGACTGATAAGTGGTTTCTACACAGTGAAATCCCTCCTAAAATATTTAGCTGACTGCTGGACTCCTGGCAGAGCTTCTGTTTTGGGATCAGTCCAGAGGTATAAGCGATGACGTTTATGTTAGTAAAGGATGGAACATTCCCTGCTGCTAATGGCACTGCTGAAAAGAGGATGAAGCCTAATCTTTCAGCTGTCTCTATTGTTTATGTGAGCTATGTTATTACTTATAATTATGTGAACAGATAGGCAGAAGTTACCAATATGATAAGTGCCCCATAATAGCAAGTTGATGGCGACATTGGCGATTACATGCCAGTGACACAGAGCTTTCCAGTAAGTAAGCTAACACATTGCTGATGCTGCAGGTTCGGCCGAGGGCTGGGCAATAGTATCATTATTCAGCCTCTCCTTGTAAATGGCCAGGGTGATAAGGTACAAGAAGCTAGTTGGGATAAACAACAGTACGGCTGAACAAATAAGCCAGCTCCTGTTCTGACCTTAAACTTGTTTTATATCACATGTAATCCTGTCTATAAATGATAGTCAGTACTGTATTTTTTGGACTATAAGACTCACCTTTTCTCCTCCAAAAGTGGGGAAAAAAGTCACGGCGTCTTATAGTACAAATGCAGAGAGTTCCTGACTTGTGAACCTCCAACCTGCCGTAATGCTGGGGATTCCCTGTACTGTGCCCATGCAGAGGAGGACACAGGGGGACAAACGGACGACACAGGGGGACACAAAGTGGCATAGAGGAGGACACAAGGGGGACAGAGGAGGACACATGGGGGACACGGGAGGACACAAGAGAGACAGAGGATGACACAGGGAGACACAAGAGGTACAAGGGGCCATGAGGTACAAAGGGGGCATGATCTAGATGCCCCTTCACCATGGATGCACCAGGTTTAGTATATATTTTTTTTCCCTGGTATTTGTCCTCTAAACCTAGGTTCATCCTATGGTCAGGAGCATCTTATGGTCCGAAAAATATGGCAAATATTAGTGAAATAAATATGGTGCTATATATCTGGAAACCATCCTGATCACTGTTTTTTGCTTAGCTAAACGGAATAAGCGAGTTTATTCTCAATGCATTCAGAACACTTAATCGAATTGATTGAAGTCCCCAAAGTCTCCAAAGTCACAAAACTTTATTTGTACAGAATGATTAAAACATATTGCTGTAAAACAGGGACAGTCTGCTTTTTTGGGCTCTTGCTCTTTATCAAGCCGTCCAACTGGACAAATAAAGTTTTTGTGACTTTGGAGACTGTGCAGACTTCAATCAGTTCAAAGTTGTGAGGATCCTGATGGTACCCAGTGGAAGGTCAAGCACATCTCACCCCGTTTAGGGGTCTTGGTCCTTTGAGATTAGATTTACCTCCAAAAGTGAAAAAAAAATAAAAAAAAAATAGAAAGTTGGCTGGGACAATTCAGATATATTTTTACTCAGAAATGCTACTAGTACAAGATACTGGGAGCTCAACGGTAACAAATATTTGGAAGATATTTCTTATGTCCTCTTGCACAGTCGTTTTGACCACATTCACTGCCATGGATTAGTTGGAGTTCGGAAGATTGAATTCAGAAACCTGAATTCTGCTGCACACCACAAGTGGACAGCATCATAGGGAGGTCACTTTCTTGCGGTTCACGCTCGGCTTTTGTGTGACTCCGATGCTTTCTCCTTCTGGCTTCTAAAGAGGACCCCCGTGACCCTGTCCATTTGTTCGGGTGCTGAAATGGGTTGTGCGCCAGGATTTGGGTTTCAAAATTCAACCTCCTAAATTCAAAAACCAACACTCTTTGTTTCCAAAGGGTAGCCTAGATTCAGTAAATCTGCAGAGACATACAACAAGCACTACTGACAGCAGAAAGTACTTTACAACACAGCTGCATGCTAAAGTCCTATTCTGACCCATACCATGCAGTAAATTCTAAATATTATGCAAATATAACAACATTAAAGGGAACCAGAGACGAAGCACCCTTATGTATTTTACCATATATATCAGTAGGAACATTAAAGAAAACACCTACCCTGCTCTGTTTCATTCTTCACTTTTCAGCTTGCTTCTTATCAGCCCTGATAAAATCCCTGCCTGAGCATTCAGTCTGGCTTTGCTATAATGACTCAGCTATAATGATTGCTGAGGGCAGGCTTGGGCTTGAAAAGACACCATAAAACACAGACTCAGCTATAATGATTCCTGAGCAAAGCCAGACTGAATGCTCAGTCGGGTATTTTATGAGGGCTGGTAAGAAGCAAGCTGAGCAGTGAAGAATGAAACAAAAAGCAGGGTAGGTGTTTTCTATAATGTTCCCACTGATATATATGGTAAAATACATGAGGGTGCTTCGTCTCTGGTTCACTTTTCTCACAGTGGTAGAAATAACTATTCCAATTCCCTCACCAACTCAAAAAATCCTTGCACCCCAGCCAGGGCACTGCAAGGAGATGGTATGTTCTCCCCATGTCTGCGTGGGTTACCTCCAGACACTCCGGTTTCCTCCCAAATTTAAAAACCTACAGATATATTAATTGGCTTTCCCCCTAAATTGACCCTAAACTATAATGGACTAGGGACTAGATTGTGAGCCACTCTGTGGGACAGTTAATAAAAAGACTATATACCCTGTAAAGCACTGCTGAAGATGTCAGTACTATATAAATACTGAATAATAATAACACACACTAACTAGCCACCATTCCACAGTACAATGGATGCTGGGAGAACAAATGTCCGTGTCTTTTACAGGGCCTGGGTAAGGTATATACCAGATGAAGAAGGCATCTAATAGGATACATTTAACCACTAAGATGCCTGACTGGCTCCCTTACTCATCCCAAGCTACTGATTGCAGATTAGGGCATTATTGGATAGCTGCTGACCTCGCAAACTCTTTCTTACATATCAGTGTTATTAGGTTCTTACTAACTAACCAAATAACCTGTATTAAGGATGACTGACTTTTATCTGAATTGGCAACCTATTTGAAGTATGTTGAATATACAGGACCCCTGTGATCAGCAACCCTGCTACACTGTCTGCCCCCTGTAATATTCTGGTTACCATTGACTGAGAATAATATGACAACTGGTGATTTTGGGGTTTCAGTACTTTCTGAGTCTCTACTCTTCAACAAGTTTGCAGCCAATAAAGACAAGGAGAATAGAGAACATGTTAATGTTAATGTTTCAGCTAGCAAGCCTGATGCATGTATTTGTGCCATATTGTAGGCAAAACAACAGCCCAAGCTGATGACACACACTTTAAAATAAAACATCCTTTGTTTATTTATTTAATACCATTAGTGAAAAACTATTCAGTGTTACCCACTTCCTGAGGTTTAAAATTCTCAGCACGTGAACTTTTTTTTTTTTTTTCCTAAATGAAATCGCCTCAGTCACATTTTGTGGAGAGTTTGATTAAATGTATTTATTCTGATAGGGTTTGGAAAGTTTAGAAATGGAGGGTTTTGCTCCTTATTAAGTGGATTATGCGTATGCTGGGATGTCAGGATAACTCATGATGCCCCCTATTGAGCAAAGGCCTAAATACTAAATAAAAAACGTTTTGAGGTAGAAAAGAGGGACTCATTTAAGACACTCCCCTGTCACACCCCTAATCACACCCTCATCACACCCATAGTCACACATACCACAACAAATTCATTAGCAAAATATGTAGTTTTATCATTCAAAGCACACTGTTCCTTTCTATTATCATTGATTTTCCTTCATATTAATGTTTAAAAGAAATACAGTACATTCATGTAAAGGATGGGAATAAAGTTTAGAGGCAATTAACTCATTCCGCATCACTGCATCGTGTATCTCCGCCCCTCTGGACTTCATTATAAACCCAGAGGCGTAGATGCACGCATCTTCAGTTCACAAGCAGGGCCCGCTCGAGCCTGCGACCCCTGTGATGCCAGTGATCAAAGTGAAGGTTAACACACAAACAAATTACTTCCTGTGTACTATTTAGTACACAGGCAAGTGTGGGGACATCTAGTTGACAAAAAAATAAAAATACAGACCACATACATACAAACTACATGTAAATTACCGCTACATAAATAAATCCTCTATTATTTATTAACCCTTTTTTATCCCCCTGCCCATTATTATCAAAATAAAACACTTGCAAAATAAAATAAAAAAAGTGACAGCATTAAAAAAAAAAAGTACATAAATAGTTACCTTAGGGAGTTTTTAATATGTATGTCATTAGTGTATATGACTGTTATTTTTGCAAATAAGGGCTTGTAATTATTTATATAGTATAAAGAAGCATAAGGGGGGGGGGGGGGACACCCTTATTTCCAAATAACATATTGTCGCCATACATTGTAGTAGGGACATAATTTAAATGTTGTAATAACTGGGAAAAATAGGCAAATAAAATGTGTGGGTTTATCTATCCTAGCAGATTTTATTTGAAAACTATAATATCAGAAAAGTAAGAAATTATTCATTTTTTCATTTTCCTTCTTCCACCCTTTAGAATGCATATAAAATAAAATAGTTCTTAGCAAAAAGTACCACTCAAAGCCTAATTTTGTGGTGAAAAAACAATGTAAAGATCATTTAGCTGTGATAAGTAGCGATAAAGTTATTTGGCGAATGAATGGGAGAAGTATGAAATGTGAAAATTGCTCTAGTTTTTAAGGGTAAAAACCTTAGTGTGGAAGTGGTTAAACACATTTTTCAGTCCAAAATATTTGGCCCTCTAAGTAAGGGACATATGGGAGTTATGCCTGGCAGCAGAATTCTGATGAAGCTCCACCAGGCCCGGGATAAGGCAGAGGCAAGAGAGGCTCCAGCCTCTGGGCGCAATGCAGGAGGGGGGCGCACAACTCATTCAGCTATCATTCCCCTACTGTGTTTGAAGCAAGGAGAAATAAGAAAAGGGGATACATGGCAATGACAGATAACTAGAGATTAAGGTGTTGGTGGTGGGGTAGTGGGGGGCCCTGGGTCACCTCTTAGTCTAATAGTAATCAGTGTGTGATGGCTGGGGTGGGTGGGATGGAGGGGCGCACTTTGATGCCTCAGCCTTGGGTGCTGGAGGACCTTGTCCTGGCTCTGCTTGGCACATTTGAGCAATGACGGCCTTCTTTTCCCTTCTGGTTGAGTGAACCCCACAGAATGTCTTCAGTTGAAAATAACTTTTCAGCACTCTTTAAAAAAAATACCACAAAATAGGTGAAAAGTACTGAGTATTTTCTGAGTATGTTCTTGCCTGCTGGTGGTTTAAAAACGCTTGATCAATACAATATAAAAATATAACCTAGGAGAAATCTTAGGAGCAAAAATAAATTGAATAAGGGCCTTAGAGAGAGATAGAGAGCATCCAGTGCATGGACACAGAGATGTGCAGTTATCCCTCTCCACACACAACAATAAAGAGATTGGGGACAGACTGGTCCTCCCTGCTCCTGGGCCCCATAGCATCTGCTGTGGCTGCCATTGCTGTTGCTACACCTCTAGCATCAAGGTACAAATGATGTGATCACATTTAACTGGAGTATTGCTTCACCAAAGCTTGGCATATCAGACAGCTGCGAGCAGCTGAGTATGCTTTTCCCAGTACTGATCTCATGCCCAAAGCTTCTCTTGCTCTCTGCTCAGAAATAGCTTACATGCAATGTGTGTGTGCAGAATGGGCAAAGGCTAAACCATGTTAAAGTAAGTTGTTCCCTTGCCCTTTTGATAGGATGAACCATAATTCTGCAATGCAACTGTACAAGTAGGCAAACTAAAACATAGTAGAGCCATTAAAGAAACATTAACACTATTCTGGCAGAATGCTCTACAAGAGATTTATTTTTCATCAAACGGTTGTGTCATCTAAAACAGCCATCTTATTTGGCGATTAGTATCAGCTGCATTTTCATTTTTCAACAAAAGGTATTTTTTTTATCATCACACAAAGTGAACCTGTTGAGTTACAAATCCAGACTACAGTATTACATTATTAAAATTAACCATCATCCTCTAATTATTTCTAATACCAAGACGTCTTTCAAAGAACGGCCTGTCAGCTGCTCCGTGCACTAGCCAGGTGCTTGCTAGCCCTCGGTACAGGCAGTGCTGGTGCGTCTGCTGCATTGAGTCACATTTGAGCGTGGCCACACTTAGTGTTGGCTAACTGCACCATGCGTAAGTCGCTAACACAAGCTGGGTTACAAACATTCGGCTGCTCAGCATCCAGCAGATGGGAAGTTTAAATGCTCGACAAGCATCTGCCTGTGAAAGAGTCCTTACTTTTTTCACCTAACTATGCCTGATACTAACTATCGGTCTAAAACTATGTTAGGCTCAAACCACTGAGCACTGTTATGCTTTATGCTGCTCATACACATTCAATATCTTCCTGATATTGCTCTCACACCTCCTATTCTACCTTGCACCACTAGAAATTAGACAAGATTTCAGTGGGTCATGCTGCCCCGCCCCTGCTAGCTTTGTACTGCACAATGTAGGACAAAGCCATGGGAACCTAGATTGCATACTGCTGCTGCCCATGCTACAACCCCCCACCACACCCCTAGTTCCCAACACTGGCAATGAGATTAGTGGATATACCAAATCAATTTTTGATCAGTAAAATGATTGAACATCCATGAGCATGTTGTCTTTTTATTATTTTAATGGAAATTTTCACTATCCATTATCTATTGTGAAAGTTAGAGGCAGAAGTGCAGTGTTGAGAAAAGTTTCATGCATTTAAACGTTTACTCTTCAAAGTTTAAGAATGCTGTTCCCCAGAACAACACTATCCTTGCTAAACCAACATTACCGATGTCAAGAAGTTTAACAAGTTGTATCACAGTAACATACCTGTGTCCGCTCTGGAGCTGCTGATGTTTCACACTACAATTATCTTACTGACAGGAACTAGTAAGTGGAAGTGATTAGGCAAACTGGAAAACCTGCTTCCGCAGGGCTGTGCAGACCCGCTCCCCATGTCATGAATGAGTCATGGCCGTAAAACTAGAGACCAGGAACCTGATTCAAATACATATGTCACAACTTCACAAGTGTTACACTGACACACATGGAACTCGCATAAATGGAAATGCCAGGTTCAATTGCAAGTGGATAACAAATACATGACTTGGATGACCTCGCATACAAGCGGTAGCACACATTTATTTTGTGAGTCAATGGTGTATTTTTGCTGGGAGAAGCATATTTCTGGTTCAAAAATGGGCAAGAACACTTTCACCTGCCCTCTCCAGGTGCAATCAATAATTCAATTCCAGCTGGTTGAGGTCTAGTAAAACATAAAATGTGTGGAAGGTCACACTTAGCAGAATCACATGAGTTTTCCAATAAGTTCTTTAGGGAAAACTCATGTGATTCTGCTAAGTATGACCCTGTCCTTTGTCAAGTGATCACTAGTTTTTGATTATTTTTTTTTTAAATAAGAACAAAGGAGTTAGTTTAACTGTACATCTCTGATAATCTTAGTGGACCTTATCTATGCATGCCCATTCGGATGTGCTCATTCATGACAAGCATAGTCAAGTTGTCAAATATATTTAGAGCAGGGGCATCAAACTCAAATACACAGCGGCCTAAATTGCAAACTTAGACCAAGTCGCAGGTCTAGCACAATGTCTAGTGGACATCTTTATCTCTTGGTGTCTAATTGCTCCCCTCTCTGCTCTATATAGTTCCCTTGTGTCTAGTGCCCCCTCCCCTTCTCTTATACAGATTACTGGTGTATAATAGCCCCCTCCCTCCTCTATACAGTTTCCTGGTGTCTAGTGCCCACCAAATCTTCGTCCAAATAAATCACCCAAAAAAAAGCATGCTGGTGTAAGATCACCATGCTTTAACACCTCCAACATCTTTGTAGGACTCTAGCAATTGGTGAGGAATGCATAAACTCTAGCTAGCAATTGTAAATGGATGCCATCATATTTATATAGCTGGTTACTTTATTGCCTAACTTATTAGGATTGAATATGCCAGAAAACCGTATACAATCATTCGAAATATTGAACAGAACATACTTAGGGATGGTTAATGAGATGCAAATAATTCCGTGTTATGGCAGATACCACCTTGTATTGTGGGAGCATAACATGGTACGGAAGCAAATAGCTACTGTAAGTGCTCCATTAGGAATAGCTAACAAATGATATCACTCTCTATGATCTATTTGTAAGGTACTTTTTCGTGTTCTGGTATCTGAACTCTCCTGATTGGAATGCCAAAAGCATTTTTCGGCATCAGTATTCTCTACACAACAGTTCATGCCTATGTGTCAGCAGAGTTGTCCTATTTAAGAGCTAGCAAACTAGTGAACATTATAAACATTATGTTTATAAAGGGGGCCCAGCTTCCAATTTCCAGACAAAGTAAAGTCACTACAGTATGTTGTAGCTCCCACTCTTAAGTCAGATAATGGCCCTGATTCACCTAACAGCGGCAAGATTGTTGTGCGCAGGCAGCCCATGGCAATTTTACCGATTCTAACACCGGAGGAGCACTGCCACTAACCCATTGCCACCACGCAAACACGTTACTGTATAAATATATGACGTTTGGGAGGGAGACACCGTGTTATTTTCTTACGGTACCGCCACACCGCCAAATTTGCACTGTGAAGCAGGTTTATTATTTTTGCTATGTTATCTTTTCCAAGAACACAATAGAAAAACAGGCCTTCAGGGATTACCGTGTTAGTACACGGCAAACCCTGTCTGGCATCCGGCCAAACAGAAAAGTGATGCTCACTTCCTGTTCTAAAGTACGCTTCCGCACATGCGTGACGCAGATAACTGCCGCAGGTTTTTAAGATGAACACGTGTTACCATAGACTTACATGACTTCCGGCCTGACACAAATCGCCACAGGTTGCTGCAGGAGTCGCCCGGTAATGTAGGCAGGGCTGCTCAAATCCGACCCGGGAGACATCCGGATAGTTGCTATCCGGATATATCCCAGGAAAGCCGTGTGGGGGGGGAGCTTAGGGGGGGGTCAATCTTACTACAAAGACATCTTCTTCGGCTCCGTACGTGTCGCCTCCCATCATGCGTTCCAAGCGCCGCATTCGCCCGTCACGTAACTACAAACACTTCCTCCTTCCGGGTTGAAGGAGGAAGTGTTTGTGTCACATGACTGGCGAATGCGGCGCTTGGAACGCTTGGTGGGAGGCGACGCGTACGGAGCCAAAGAAGATGGCATTGTGGTAAGATTGACCCCCCTAAGCCCCATCCCCCCCCCCCCCCCGCACAGCTTTTCTGGGAGATATCCGGGTAGCAATTATCCGGATGTCTCCCGGGTCGGATTTGAGTAGCCCTGAATGTAGGTATTGAATGGCGTTAGATAGGGCACTTCCAGTGCAGCATACCGTAACGTGGGGAGTGTGAACTCCCCCATAGATTAACAGTAGGCTGCGTCGGGGTGCGGTAAATTTACTGCACCGCCTCAGTGGGAAAGGGCCCTAAAGGGGAACTCTTCACTGGGTTGGGAAATGTTTTTTATAAAAAAGTGATTTCATTGATTGATTGGGGTGTACTCCTCCTCCCATTTACCCTTAAGGCTGGTTTCACAGTGGGATGTTACAGGCGCACGTTAGAGCAGCTTGTAACGCACCCCACCGCACAGCAATGAAAAATCAATGGGCCGTTCACAGTGCCCACGTTGCGTTACACAGTAACGCTGCGCCATTACACAATGTACTGCATGCAGTACTTTGTAAGTGGCAGAGCCGCGTTAGACTGCTTGGACATGCGCAGTAATGTTGGGGAGGAGCAGAGAGCGGCCAAGCACATGGCTAATTAATAATCACTGCACTCAGTGACGTACAGTGTTTACTTCCTGGAGCGGCCGCTCTGTGCGGCGATTGGCCGGGCGGGACCACGTGATGCCGCATGCGTCCAAGAGTGTGCATCACGGCATCACGGACGCCAGAGTGAGCTGCACAACGCGGCTCACTCTGACGTCCACCTTAGAGAGTACCAGGCGTTGCGTTAGGGGCACGTTATGCGACCATAACGTCCCCTAAAACGCAACGTCCTGGTGTGAAACCAGCCTTAAGGTTTTTTTTTTTTAGTTAAAACAGAAGGAATTTACAATGATGCAGCATTGTGAACATCACAATGCACCACTACTGAATATGCAAATTATTTCTTTATGACTCTGAAGTAAGGCTTGCATCCAGAACAGTTGGTGCCTAGCAAACCTATGGCTTTACAGAGCCACACCAACCCCACAAGCAGACAGCCTGTTTCGCACTTTTGGTCCTCGTCAGTGCATGGCAGGGATTGATATGGTTAAGAAATGAAAAGGAACAAGATTTGTCATTTTCACCTTTCAAAAAATGTTTGTTTTTCAGATGCAAACATTTCTCTTCTCTACTTATCTTAACATGGATTTAACAATCCTAAAACTCTATCTCTATACTATATATCAGCGCTGCGTAATATGTTGGCGCTTTATAAATACAATAAATAAATAAATAATAATAAATAAATATAACATGCTAGCTGAATGAAGGTGAATAGACATAGACTATTTGTAACACTCTCTAGGACAGTGATGGCTAACCTTGGCACTCCAGCTGTGACAAAACTACAAATCCCATCATGCCTCTGCCTCCCCGAGTTATGCTTAAAGCTGTCAGAGTATTGCAATGCCTCATGGGACTTGTAGTTCCACCACAGCTGGAGTGCCAAGGTTAGCCATCACTGCTCTAGGATAAAGCTCAATCCTGCAGGCAGCACTGCGGGGTATGAGCACTGTATACGGTAGAGGTGACTCTCTGGTACACCAGAGTGACATCTACTGTTACAATGGGAAGGGGAGAAGGGATGGCATCACAACACATGATGGAGCAGCTTCCAGTGGGCAGAGTAACAATGAGAACCGTGCACTGCTGTTGCTTATACATCTGCCCCACTGGATCTTTATTCAACCTCATGGGTGTCCCCGTGCTAGATTCTTTGTCAAGATGGCCTGAATGGCCAATGTGACCGGGTTCCATCTATCTTGTGTGCGTAGTTTAAGTCTGAAAGATAAGTGGGGGTCAATTACTAAATAGACTGCCCCTGGAAAATCTGCTTATTAATGTTGACAAAGCAAAAAATGTAAGAGATCCCGAGGCGGACGTAAAGACAAAAATTAGATACTTACCTAAGAAAAGAGAAGCCTCTGGATTCTCCAGAAGCTTCTATCATCCTCCTGGAGACCACAACTGCTGCCCAGGACCCCCTTTATGATTGCAATCGGGCACCTCTTCATTCACTGCGCAGCCTTACTCCACCATCTCAAAACAGCCGCACCTGCACAATAGCATGGAGCCGTTCAGGTGCGAGTGGCTTCAGCATACTGTAAAGGCGCAGCCATATTGGCACAAGTGCAGTGCTACCACACTCGTGCATGCATCACCATATTCCATGGCAATGTACAAAGTAAGGAACAAACAGGAGGTACAAAATAATACAGACAATGGTATACACCAATCTACGAACAAAATACAGAATCAGAACAAAATACAGAATCAGATCAAAATACAGAATTGCTAATAACAGTGACAAAAGTTACATGAATAAAATGTGTAACAAATTCTAAATTCCAAGACACAAAAGGATGAGAGAGACCTGCCCTTGTGAGCTTACAATCTAAAGCAGGCTTTCTCAACCAGGGGTCCCTGGAAACCCAGGATTCCTTGAGTACTCTGCGGAGGTTCCTTGGCATTTTCCCCCATGGGGGGGGGGGGGGGGGGGGATTATATTAAGGCACACTATAATATGGCCTTCTGTAAAAAAACACTTAATTGGTTGTCAGAATAATAATGAGCATATTAATAAAAAGCACTAGAATAAGGTTACAGTATAATGAGGAGCAGTATAATAGGGGATAGTTAAATAAACAGCCATTCCTACTTTTAAAGACCATGGGCCATATTCTATTGCTGAACTCGCCAGCGCTAAGCACTGGCGAGTTCTTAACTTAGGCGATGGGGGCATCGCCTAATCTAATTAAACTTTAGACCCCCCCAGGCGGAAAAGAACTCGCTTGGGCGATATAATCGCCCAGCGAGTTCTTAACACGGAATCCAATTACCCTTATCATGTCTCCGGGAAGCGATGCTTCCCGGCAGACATGAGCGTTAGCTTAGACCTGCAAAAAGCAGGTCTAAACTAGCTAACGCACGTCGTCGCCGCAGCATCTGGGGGTCTCCTTTAATAAGGAGACCCCCAGAGCTCCCCGTCGGGTCGCCGCACAGTTTAGAAGCCAGCGCGCAGCTCTGCCGGGCTCCTCTGTCATACGTACCGCCGCCGATCACCCGCCGCCTCTCGCCGCAAAATCCGTCACGTAATTACAGTGTATCTAACACTGTAATTACTGTGCGCATAGAAGGAGCCCGGGCAAAGCATCTTTGAATCTGCAGCCGGGCTCCCCATTGGTCCGCTGTGTGAGCCATTTTATTGGTTCAGACAGCAGACCAATGGGGAGCCCGGCTGCAGATTCAAAGATGCTTTGCCCGGGCTCCTTCTATGCGCACAGTAATTACAGTGTTAGATACACTGTAATTACGTGACGGATTTTGCGGCGAGAGGCGGCGGGTGATCGGCGGCGGTACGTATGACAGAGGAGCCCGGCAGAGCTGCGCGCTGGCTTCTAAACTGTGCGGCGACCCGACGGGGAGCTCTGGGGGTCTCCTTATTAAAGGAGACCCCCAGATGCTGCGGCGGAAGATGTCGGCGATGTTCGGCGGACGAGTGCGCATGTGTGGGGAGTGAGGCCGTGGTGCTGATGGACAGCACCACAGCGTAAACCTCACTCCCCATCGCTCGGTAACAGGGAGCATCGCTCAGGCTTTCGCCTGAGTAATGCTCCCTAACGATCGGCCATCGCGCGAAGGAAATGGGCAATAGGATTTGCCGGTAATCCTCGCGCGATGGCAAGGTGATAAGTAGCTCGCATCTGCAAGCTACTTATCACCTTGAATAGGATATGGCCCCATGTCTCCTGCAAGATAAATGCAGGGGTTCCTTGAGATCCAAAGATTATTTGCAGGGTTCCTCCAGGGTAAAAAGGTTGATAAAGGTTGCTCTAAATCTAAATGATCCAGAGGATTCAGAGACTTCCCTATTTTTCCCTATAATTTTTGTCTTTAGGTTTGTCTTTTGTACACTTTAAATAGCCCTGCTGTAAAAGTTTCCAGACCATTGATATGGAACCTCAACATCTAGTTTGCTTCTCAGGTGAGCTGGGAATATGGTTCAACAACTGTGACACATTAGCCCTCATTCAAATCACAGTTCTCCAGAGTTTTCTCTCAGGTGATGCTTTCACACCTTATCAATAAAATGCTCTTCAGCAAGCAATAAAATACTCAAAATAACTTTGATATTACTTTTTTGTCTACTTCTTAGTAATTTTTCAATTGCCACATGCTAAAAACTTGTTTGATAACTTTTACAACTATTTCTGGTGAAAAAACTCAAGAGAAAAGTTAACTTAAAGGGAAGGCGCAAACAGAAAAGAAAAATCAGAAAAAAAAGATCTACTTACCTTCAGCCCTGGCAGCCTATGTGTCCCTCGCCGCAGCTCCGGTGTCCCGGGATCCCCTCTGTTTCAGATGCCAGCCTCGCCGGGTCGGCATATTCTGCGCCTTGAGCAAGCACGCGGCCGCACCACTCGTGATCACGCTCACATGGTCTGGAGCATTCTGCGCAGGTGCAGTACTTCTGCGTCTGCAGGGAATGCTCCAAGACACGTGAGCACGATCGTGCAGGGCACAGAAGATGCCGACTTAGCGAGGTCGGCATCTGCAACGGAGGGGATCCCGGAACAACGGATCTGCGGCGAGGGACACATAGGCTGCCAGGTGCTGGAGGAAGCCCCAGGTAAGTAGATTTTATTTTTTTTTCTGCTCACACCTTCCCTTTAATAAGGGTCATTTTGAGAAACATATTGAAATGTTGGGTCAAAAGTAAAATTCAATTTTTCTACTCTACACATTCACCATCATCATCATCACAATCATTATTATTATCACTTAATGTTAAATCTTTGCATATTTTGGTTCAGAAAAACTCCTGATTGAATAAGACTGGTCTCATTGCACAAGTTAAACCAGGTAATTTTGTAATTGGTCTGATCTTATAAGTGATCAGCGCTGCGTAATATGTTGGCACTTTATAAATACAACAAATAAATAAGTGATAGTTATGTCTTAGTAAAAATGTATCCTACATTTTCTCATAGGAAACATGTTTGCACTATATAATTTTTACTTTTTGGTCAGAAAAACATTCTCAAAATAAGTTGACCCAAATTGAGTTGACTTTAGTATTTTTAGTACTTTGCCACTTGTTAGGTGCTAAATTTATAGTTTGTTGAGAAGATGAGGAGACATCATTAGAGAGAAATCTCAAGGGAAAAGATTGACTCAGGACATTAATGTTTGATTATTACAATTATGCTGATATACAGTAGCTGAAATACAATACTGTAATTTAGTTACTTGAGCTGTATAATGAAGATGGGAGTCACAGAATCTAAAAAAAACACTCTTAATTTTTGCATTCCACAGCATGAAATCTTATGCTTAGAGCATTTAATATATTTCATATGACAAAATTGTTGCTGATCGGTGTAATTAAAGTATAGCTTGCTTCCAGTAGCATTCTTTAACTTCTGTACAAATGTTAGCTGAAATCTAATATAGCCTCCATATGTAGTAAAAGAGTAAACTTATCTATTAAAAGTTGATAACATTCAATCCACCACTAAAGAAAGTCTAGGCATGTGGAGAGAGACATTTAATCTCTCCTCCAGGAATCCTGCACTTGAAACTAGTACTGACAACTGTTTCATCAATGATTGCAAAGCTAGAAGCAAATCATATAATACATGGACATTCACTATTACATGGAATGAGGATGGTAGGGTTTATTTTTGGATACAAATGAGAACTATTACTTACTTGCTTCTTTGGCTTTATCAGAGTAGGTTGTGGTCAGATCTTCATCTACAGGGTGCTCCACTGGTCCTATCATTGGGATAAGATGCCTCTCAGCTCGGATGCTCTTTGTAACATGGGGGAGCAGTAAACTCTCAGGTGAGGTTGCAGTGATATTGGATATTGGCTCAGACTCTTCAGCTGGCAAGAAGCCTTCCACATCTGAGAAGGGAGTTTCAGCTCTGCTACCATCAGGCTGGTATGTTATTTCTCTTTTGGCCACTCCAGTTGGCTGCAAGACACCCTCTGCTGCACCACCAGGACCACTTTCATAGCCACTCATCTCAGATAGTGACTGTTGCTCGTTCTCTGCCTTGTTGCTGTTGCCAGGTGGAGATCTTGGACTCTTCTTGCGTGCCCTGCGGTGCTTCTCTGGAGCAGCCTGTTGCTGGCTATGATGCTGTTGTGTACTTTGCTGATGGCCTGAAGATGCTTTGGTGTCAGCGTCACTGTCAGTCTCCCCGTAGTAAGCCTCACTATCAGGAGGAGAGGTAATGCTCTCCAGGTGCAGCAGTCGAGGTTGGCCAGGCGTGTTAGAAATTACTAGGGAAGTACCCCAAGAAGTTGGGGGTTCTGGGCTTCTGATGGTGTTTGGGCTGCTAGGGGACGGATACACTCTGTGGGACCGAGGTGTCTGGGCTCCTGCTGCTGCCCTGCATAGGATGAAAAAAACAAACAGAGTCACATTACATGCAGTCAGTTCTAAGTTGGGAGGAGTGCACAGAAGAGGAGAATGCTTTAGTATCAAGGCTGTGAGCTAGACAGAAAGTTCAAGAGACCCAGAGGCTGTCCAGGCTATATACTTATCCGCTCAATACTTCTCATCCCTGGGGGAAAATGCTCTGCCAACACTGGGTTGTAATGGATAAGACTTATTAATGTAACAGAATAGCTTTAATTTCATATCTACCAAGCATTCAGATGACCATAAACTCGGGAAACCTAAAATTGTTATATCAATTTTTAATTGGCTACTACAGGCTAAAGTGCATAATCAGTTAACATAGCACTATGTTTTTTCTTCTTAAATGAATTAGCATTTAAAATAATCTTTATAAATTACAGATGTCACTGACCCCACCTTCCAGTAAAGGCTCGTACACATGTGTAACTTTTCCGCCCAACTATCGTCCAAACTTGGTCTGTTGGACGATAGTCGGGCTTGTGAATGGGTGACAAATGACTACACAAGCGACTGATAACAGGCGGTTTGCCTGATCCAACAGGCAGATCGACTCACACGACTGTTGGTCTGATATCGTGCAGTTGGCCGAATGTGTACAAGTTGTTTGAACGTCTAGTACTTGTTTTTAATGTGGCCATATCGTGAGGTCCGTCGTTCCGCTTGAATGTGCAGTATGCAAATGAGTTGGTCGTTTAGTTGGTTGGTGTGTGGAAAATACAAGTCCTGCAATCGCTTGGTCATGCAGTCGGTCATGTTGTTAGGTTGGTCATGCGGAAAAGTTGCACGTGTGCAGGAGCCTTAAGTGTGGTAACATTGTTGCAAATTGCTCAGCAGGAAAAGAATGGTGTGGTTGCCTATGGCATCAAAACAAATCGTGTCTGTTAGGGTTGGTGCACACCAAGAGCACTTTTGAGCGCTTTAAAATCGCTAGCGCTTCAAAAAGCGCTTGGCTAATGCCTTTCTATGGGATTGATCACACCAGAGTGATGTGATTTTTTTCCTGCAGCATTTTGGAGGAGCATAAGTATATGAAAAGTTGAAAAATGAAAAAATCGTTTTTTGCCCAAAGCTGATCCCCTCTAGATCAGTGTTTACAAGAATTACAAAATCACAACAACAAAACAGTCCAAAATCACTAGGCATAAACAGGAAATCGTTAGGCACATGCCCAGAATCACTACTGCAAATCTCTACAAAAATCGCTAAGCATTGTAATCTGACATCATCTGTTATTAGAATGTAGTGACTTGATCAGCTGTAGTTTATAATACAATTTATAGCACACAGCTAATTGCGATAAAATGCATTGAGAAGAAACATTGCAAGACTGAGGAATGACATATCACTCGATCACTACAACCATCTAATCTGGTGCACTGCAATTTAAAACCAGGAACTTCTCAGGACATGATTGAATGTTTAATGTAATCACAGACAGTGACACTTCACATCACATGTCTTTCAGAATGTCATCTTCTCCATTACTGACACTATCCCCTAGTTAGACTTTTTTACATTTACGTACATTTTTATCTGTTAGTGGTAACATGAATCTGACTGACTTCAGAGAATGGCTATCTTTAACATTTACTTATTTAAATGAAATATCCTAATTCTTCCTTTTTTGTTGTAAGCAGGTAACTGTGGATGCTTGAAGTCAAGCCATTACATGATCCTATGATAGGTTAGCTTCACGCAGATTTCTATAAGCTACTTGTGCTATGGAGGTAGCTCACCCTCTGCTGGGGCCGGAACAGCACTGCTTTACTGAGTCAGAAAACTCATTCAAACCAAAACTGTAAGTTGTTATTCATAGATCTAGAAAAATAAATAGTAGAGGGTAAAGGTCTGCACAAGTTTTATGTTTACATTAACAGAGAATTATGAGATGGCAAACAGGTGTGAATTTTTGTTTCAGCAGTTTTGTGCTCCAGCAGGACTTTCACAGAACAGAATTTTCCACTCAGCCAAGATCAGGTCAGTCTATCCATGCAACAATCATTCCTAACTATATCACCTGAAAGGGCCTTAAATTGCACAGAAATCTATTAGGCCCCCTGCACACCATGTCACGCTTCCCTGCCACATCCACGTTGCAAGGGCCATGCAAGTCTATGGAGACTTGCACAGTTCACACAATGTGACGTGGTGCACTGGAAGGATCCAAATTGCTGCAATTATGGTGCAAAGTCTGCAGCGCGTTACCGTATGACCCGTGCCTACTGCATGGATTATGCACTAATGCAAGTCAATGGGCAACGCAGCAAGGGTGTACAACGGAAGCGCTGTGTGACGCGGTGCACATACATTGACCAACAAGAATCCCAAATGACATACCTCCTGCCCAGCAAGGAGTACATCCTTAGCTGGGGGGTGGCACTATGCATATGATCCTGTTGCCACGCTGTGACACAGCACCCAAAATACTACAATTAGGTGTGCAACCGGCCTTGTTTTATCTGACCCTGAAATAATTATCATCATCAGAGCTATATAAATCTCATGAATATGCTTACTGGTGTAGTAACTGATGGGCTGATGTATGAAGAACTGTCAGATTTAAGCTGATGGCCTGATGCCCTACTCCTGTCCAGCGAAATTCCCTGAAAATAATTACATACATTTATAAGAGTACTGAAGAAAATGGATGAGCACCAATGTCACTGCATGCAAATAAACATCATCAGGAGAACGTGCAGCATCTTTGGGAGATATTTTCTTTCTTTTGCTTTCTTTGTGGATGTTGGAAATTGTGACAAACAGTCTTTGTATGTTTAAGATTGAAAGGTAATGTTTTATTTTATTTTATTGTAACCCCCCCCCCCCCCCCCCCCCACACACACACACAAAATGTATTCATTTTATATGTAACTAGTAAAAAAGCCCGCCCATTAAAGAATTGGCACTAGGTTACGGGCGCTCCCCCCCTCCCCCCAGCAATGCGAGCACAGATGTGTCGCGCTCGCCCGTCCTCCACAGTTGTCTGCAGTATATGCACACAGGGAGATGTTGCTTGCTTGGCAGTTGGAAAAAGATGTTATTTCCCACAATGCAATGAGGTTCACAGACAGCAAACTGTGAAGGATGAGGGTTGGAACTCAATGGTGGATGACCAAGGTAAGGCAGTTATTAAATTCTTTCTTTGCTTCTGTATTCACAAGGGAAACATCACTGTTGCAACTTACAGATGTAGAAGAGTCTCAATATTCCAACTGTAATATTAAATACTCAACGCAGGAAAAAGTGAAGGCAAGACTAAATAAATTAAAAATAGACAAGGCACCTGGCCCGGATGGCATGCATCCTCGGGAATTAAGTTCAGTTATAGATATACCCCTTTATCTTATCTTTTGTGACGCTCTTTCAACTGGCAGAGTCCCAGTGGATTGGCATACAACCCACGTTTTCCCATTATTTAAGAAGGGCAAAAAAATCAGATCCAGGAAATTATAGACCAGTAAGTTTAACATCAGTTGTATGCAAACTATTTGAGGGGTTGCTAAGAGATACTATACATGAAATCATAGTAGAAAATAATCTTATTTCTCAGCATCAACATGGATTTACTAAAGACAGGTCCTGTTTAACTAACATGCTCAGCTTTTATGAGGTAGTTGTAATGATCTGCGATCGATTTCCACCGACAGCGCACTCCAGGTGCGCTGAAGCAGATGGGAATCCCCACAATCACGGAAGAAGTGTACCCAGTATGTGCAAACACATATGCAGAGGGAAATTCCAACCAGCAGGTGGAGCTGTGGAGTACAGAGAAGCAGGTTCTCTGTACAACCACAGATGTCAGATTGGAATTGCACGACTTGAAACAGAACAGAGCAAACAGAAACAAGATAGCAAGATAGTAGAGGACAGGAACAGAAACAGACTATATGTCTATCGTCCCCCGGCGACGATAGACATATGAAACAGACCAGAGGGTGAAGACCAATCACACAAGAGGCGATTGCTATCAGAGATACAAGACTGAGTAAAGACAGAGCATAAAGGAAGATACAGCAATAGGTACAATGTGAAGGCCAAGGAAAATAACAAATGAAGTAGCTAAACGCGGTCACCGCACGTTATGCACAACAGTGACAAGCGCGTTAACCTCACGGTCACTGCACGTTAAGCGCAACAGTGACAAAACGTACCAACCCTGACTAACATGGAGAACAAAGTCAAACAGATAGCGGGAACGCTTGCTAATCGGTTGTCTCACACCAGACAACAGCAAGCGTTCCTTCCAGACAGAACAGACAGAAGGAGTAACCAGTAGCAACCGCAGCTAAGCTCATTGGAACAGCGCCACACGTAATTTTGAATATAGAAACATATAACACTTTATTCAATTTTGTACTTCCAATATAAACATTAAAACATTAAAAACATGACATGCCACAACCATGGCATGTCATGTTTTTAATGTTTTAATGTTTATATTGGAAGTACAAAATTGAATAAAGTGTTATATGTTTCTATATTCAAAATTTACGTGTGGTGCTGTTCCAATGAGCTGAACTCTGTCCTTTCTAGCCCCTTTATTGCTCTAGCACACACTAAGGGTAAGAGTGCAAGGTGTTCTGTGTAAACCGCAGCTAAGGTTATACTCCAAGATACAGACAAGAGGGGAACGCTGGCTAAACGGAGGCCTCACACCAGACAACAGCAAGCGTTCGTTCCAGACAAAACAGACAGAAGGAGTAACCAGTAGCAACCGCAGCTAAGGTTATACTCCAAGATTCAGACAAGGGAGATCCACCGCCTCTAACGCTATGGCGAATGCAATCTAAGAACAGGACAGAACGATTCACTGTCAGCCACTGCTGGCGACAGAACAATCGCATGGACAAGACAAGACAGAATAGGCAGTACAAATATACACAAACCTGACTGCAATAATAGGAGTGCAAGGAGCACTCCCCAAGAATAAACTACACTAGAATATAGACAATACAATCCAAACAGGCTGAGGCTCAAGGTGAGTCTATCAAACAGAACTTATGACGAGCAAGGAACTCTGGGAGGAAGTGACATATATACTGAAAACCTTCCAAGGAAGCAGACAAGCAATTTGCATGACATGTGGATGCAAATCAGTCCACAGCAGCAAGCTGACAAAAAAGGCCTCTTTTCCCTGGACTGCATTATGCAACCTGCATAAGAAACCAACCAAATGTCCAGGGAAACACGGCCAGCAAAGCTGATTCTAACAGTATTGAACACTAATGTGGATATTGGGAATTCTGTACATGTGATATACTTGGACTTTGCAAAGCCCTTCGACACTGTTCCACACAAAAGTCTGGTGCAAAAGTTGAGGATGCAAGGACTGGGGAAGAGTCTGTGTGCATGGATAGGGAACTGGCTAATGGACAGAAAACAAAGCGTTGTGGTCAATGGATCATACTCAAAATGGGTGACTGTTAGCAGTGGGGTCCCATAGGGGTCTGTACTGGGTCCAGTGCTCTTCAATTTATTTATTAATGACCTAGTAGATGCAGTAGTAAGCAATGTAGCTATTTTTGCAGTTGATACAAAATTGTGCAGAATCATCAACTCTCAGGAAGATATTGCAACAGGATCTGGATAGGATGGCTATATGGGCACATAAATGGCAGATGAAATTCAATGTTGAAAAATTTCATGCATTTTGGTCATACCAATGGTCTAGCACCATACAAAATAAATGGGATACAGTTGGGGACATCAAACTTGGAGAAGGACTTAGGAGTACTCATCGACAACAAGTTAAATAATCGTACTCAATGCCAAGCCACTGCAGCTAAAGCTAACAAAATTTTGGGATGCATTAAAAGGGAAATAAAAACTCGAGATGCTAGCATAATATTGCCCCTGTTTAACTCTATAGTAAGGCCACATCTGGAATATGAAATTCAGTTCTGGGCACCACATTACAGGAAAGATATTGCAGTTTTAGAGCAGGTGCAGAGACAAACAACAAAATTGATACGTGGGATGGAAGGTCTCACTTACCAAGAAAGGTTAGATAAACTGGGTTTATTTAGTCTCAGGCCCGACCCTAGACTTTTTGCCGCCTGAGGCAAAATTCAAAAAATCGCCGCCCCTCCCCCCCCCCAAGCCGTGTGTGTGTGGGGGGGGGGGGGGCGCCCGAGCTGGAGGGGATAGCGGGCAGGAAGGGGGTATTGGGCCTGGCGGCGGGGAGGGGGGTCGGACCCCCCCCTCCCTCGCCTGGATCCCCCGTCCTCCGCTCCCCTCCAGCTTTAGAAGTGAGGTCGCTGGCTGCAGCTATATTGTAAGAGGCAACGGGCGGGGATCACTCACCTCTTCCTCGTTCCAGCCCGAGCCTGCGCTCCACTGACGTCACTTCCTGCGCAGGAAGTGATGTCAGTGGAGCGCAGGCTTGGGCTGGAACGAGGAAGAGGTGAGTCCTCCCCGCCCGTTGCCTCTTACAATATAGCTGCAGCCAGCGACCTCACTTCTAAAGCTGGAGGGGAGCGGAGGACGGGGGACCCAGGCGAGGGAGGGGGGGGTCCGACCCCCCTCCCCGCCGCTAGGCCCAATACCCCCTTCCTGCCCGCTATCCCCTCCAGCTCGGGCGGCCCCCCACACACACAGACGGGCGGCTGCCGCCCCTCCAGAAGTGCCGCCTGAGGCAAAAGTTTCACCCCGCCTCATGGGCGGGCCGGCCCTGTTTAGTCTACTTATTTAGTAATTAGAGGGGATCTAATTAATATGTATAAATACATCAGAGGGCAATATAAAAGCTTGGTGGAGGAGCTTTTTGTCCCTAGGCCTTCTCAAAGGACTAGAGGACATGATCTGCGCATGGAGGAAAAACGTTTTAGCCATTTATTTAGGAAAGGGTTCTTTACAGTAAGAGTGCTTAAGATGTGGAATGCATTGCCACAGGAAGTAGTTATGGCAAATTTTATACCTGCATTTAAAGGGGGCTTAGATGCTTTCCTTGCGTTGAAAGACATCCATGGCTACAATTACTAGGTAATGCGCAGTGATGTTGATCCAGGGATTTTATCAGATTGCCATCTGGAGTCGGGAAGGAATTTTTCCCTTTTGGGGCTAATTGGACCATGCCTTGTGAGGGTTTTTCTCCTTCCTCTGGATCAACAGGGATATGTGCGGGAGCAGGCTGGTGTTGTACTTTGTTCTCTGGTTGAACTCGATGGTCGTAGGTCTTTTTTCAACCCAAATAACTATGTAACTATGTAAGTCTGGAAGCAGGACCACACACACACATAGGGACAGGACGCAGCCAGAGACACAGGGGTTTTATTATATAGGATTGTTCACTTCCTGTACCCTTGCTTTACAGCACTATGCTTATAGGCGAAGGCCAGATGTAGTTTATATTTGCAGATTTTTTGAGTTAAGAATTTGCTATAAACTCTAACTTATTACAAAATTGAGTTTATTCACAACATAAATTTATTTACAAAAAAAAACAACTCATCATCTATTTCTTTCAAAAGAAACACTACAGCACAATTCCCCAGTAGTTATGTCTCGTACACACCATGCAATTTTACAGTCAGATTGGTGGGAAATTTCCGGTCATTCAATCATTTTCTGCATTTATGATCTACTTCTGTACGTGAAAAGATTCGATTTTGCGATCAGTATTACACAAAATCAATCCCTTTCTCGATCGGAAGCAGATCAGACATGGTGGAAATTATCTAATGATGCTACATTTTCAATTGATCTTACAGGAAAATTGCACGGTGCACCAGGGCAGGCATTAGAGTTTTCATCCATCATTTTAGCAACATGAAACAAAGTAAATCTGTCTAACTTGACACCTGCAGCTATTAACCAAGTCATCAGATAGCAGTGGCATTTGCTCTTACTTATCCTCATCCCACTGAACGAACAAAGGTGATAATTCATCCTAAAATAAGCTACCACACATCTCACTGAACAACACAGCAGTCCAAATGACATAAGAGGATTGTCTGCGAAGTGATAATACTCCCACCTACAGACAGATTATGCAGCTGACATGTCACTAAAGTCTGTGTAGTTTCACCACATGTTTGTGTTTCACACGTGAGGGCGTTCAGATTGTTTTTACAACAAAACACAGCTCATTGCTACAATCCAAACACATACAGGGATAAGATGATTAAATGCATTACTTCAGTATCAATTGCTGCACTTTCCCAAACATCCCCCATCCCTCTATGTTAACAGTAGACACGCAGACAGCTTAATGGTGACTCATCAATGTACTGCTGCTTTACACTGTACAGTCAGCAGCGTGGGGGAGGGACTTTGCCCCAGCTATGTTGCACAACTGAAGTGGGGTGAAAGGCATGGACATGGAAAAAAAGCTGGCTTTGCTGTGTGGAGAGGCTACCTGAATCACAGGACTGGCTGACCAAAATTAGTAATATTTTTGAAGGTAAAACGTTTTTCCATTAATGCAATTAGCTGTCTGTAATTCCACCATATAAATGGCTTTAGAGTTAAGCACTTCATATGTGTTTTATGCTCAAATGCCTACTCTATATTCACTTTTTCACACTATGCAGATTATTAGGGATAAATCGTAATTGCTGAATTCTGATTTTGTCAGATTTATGACTTACCATAAACATTTCTAACTTATTAACAGATTTTTCAACTCCATGTATTTTGCATTGAAGTGTTTGGAGGCACCTTTCCAAGTTAAATGCAAAGATTCCAATGAGCTATTGTTACCACATTTGCTATGAATGTCAGGGGCAGGGCCACTTATGAGAGCATTTCCTATTTTTTTTTTTATACACACATATTTTAACTCCTTTTCCATTTTTTTGTGACATGTTTACACCATTACAATACATAGCAAATTTAGTTTCAATAGGCTGTATGCAATTAACTTTTCTCTTAAGTTTTCTCATAGATCATCATTTTTCATTTTGCCTAAAACATAACTTTTTAGCACCTAGCAACTGAAGAAAAAATACTAAAAACAAGTAAGCAAAAATCAATATTAAAATTATGTTGAGTACTTTCGTGCAGGGCAGGATTTACCATAAGGCACTGTAGGCACGTGCCTGCAGGTGTCTGATGATAGAAAGGCGGCTGATTCCCCTCCCCTCCCCTAGTAATGAGCAGAGCATAAATGAGAGGTTTCTCGTCTGACTCTCGGCAATTAACTGACCAGATCTCCCTTCAGTCAGGGGCAACACTAGCTAGATAACACTGAAGGTACCTCTAGCTACCTAATGCTAAGGGGCCTCTATAGCTACCTATGACGGGCAAGGGAAATAAGGGAGAAGTAAGAGCTAGACCAGCCAGTACACTTGGGATGCAGTTTGGTTGGGGTTTGTAGGTTCATGAAGGGCGAAGTTTAGGGTGCCAGGAAATCGGTGCCTGTAGGTTCCTGCGAGGTAAATTCGGGCCTGCTTTTGTGTTTACTGGGGTTTTAAAAACGAAAATGTAATTGATGATATGGAAAACTATTTCCTGTGAGAGACCTCAGGAGAAAAGTGAATCGAATAAGGGTTAATATCATGCTGGAGGGCGGGGGCTTCGCATTTCTTGGGGAAAGTGCACCGTAGACTTGAACAAAAAATATTTGGGGTTGATGAAACCTAACATACAGTATAAGCAAATACTGAATTTTTTATTTCAACTTCGAAATGCCCATTTATGACCACTTCAGATTCTGAATTCTGTGAAATTCATAAGCTCACCTATACAGATCACACACATCTTTTATTAAGTTGTGTAAAACCTGGCTTGGCATCCATGGTCTATGTAATTCCGGTATAATATCATATGTTACATTGCTCTGGGAATAGCTGCATATCCAGATCTTACATCAAGTCATAGCTAAATACATACATATTACTAAAGCTAGCACAGATTCCTCAGTGTTTACATATGCAGAAACGTTTCCGCAGCTATTAGAGGCTTGTGGAAAGGCACTGGTTCGGGCAGCTGTTTGAAAGACATTAATGTTCAGCCAGCAAGCAAGACAAGCAGTTAATGCCATGTGAAAATCAATAGTTCACTGCTGTGACTGATGCTATTTCTCCCCAACAGGTGGACAGAGTCCTTCATGCTGGGATTAGGTAAGGTGGGTGAGGGGATCGCTATTTTCAGACATGTTAAGCTGTTGACTTTGCTGCTATGTCTCCTGCTTGTTCTCTATGCAGCTGTATAAAAAAAAAACGTCCTTTGGTCAAATTTGAGCTTGGTCCACACATAAATCTGTACATTTTCAGTCTAGTCCTGTCCTATCAGTTTTGCATCAGTTTTATCTGACTATGTTTATTTATCTATTCAAAATACTACTTTATATCCATAGGTTTACAGTATTTGGACATTCTGATAATGATCCAAACTAGTCTGTTTCTCTGGATCTGCACTTGATCTATATCTGTAACTTTCACTGTACTCAAGTCCAATTTAGTGATGGTCATGTCTAGGAGAACGCATGAAGAAGAATATGATCAGTTTGGTCAGGTGATAGATATGCAAGTCTCTGATTTGCTAGTCTCAATCATGTGCTAAAGCAGAATGTGATCACAGCAAATCATAGCTTTGCAAATCTATCAGCTGATCAAACAAAGCACATGCTTTAACTCCATGAGTTCTCCTAGACATTGACCATCACTTATCCTACTGATCACTTCTATACAAAATCGATCAGAAATCAGATTGGACCTGTCTGAAATTATCGATTCGACCCATGGATCTGATGGCAAATTGTATGGTGTGTACCTAGCATAACATCCAAGGTCGCAGCAGCCGTCATCTGAGGGTCCCATTAGCTGTCATCAGAGGGTCCAGCAATCCCATCCAGTATCCCCGCTCTTTAAGTGTCCCAGTCGCCGGCTCATCTTTACTGCAGTCTTGCTTGTATGCAGCCTCGCGGTGATCACGCGGTGATTACGCGCTGCCGCCTTGCCGACTTCCTCCATAGTTACGGCATCCTCTTCTTAGTTACAGTGCCCCCTTCTGTGTGATGAGCAGCGCACGTGCACCTGACGTCATGCGTCAGATCATACTGTACATACGTGACCCCGGCGCACGTGCGCCACTCGTCACACAGAAGGGGCACTGTAACTAAGAAAAGGATGCCGTAACTATGGAGGAAGTTGGTGGGGCGGCAGCGCGTAATCACCTCGTGATCACCGCGAGGCTGCATACAAGCAAGAGGAGCCAGCGACTGGGACACTTAAAGAGCGGGGATACTGGTTGGGATTGCTGGACCCTCTGATGACAGCTAATGGGACCCTCAGATGACGGCTGCTGCGACCCTTTGGTAATGACAGTCAGATGGAGGAGGGAAGGATCGCGGCAACAGGATCAGGTGAGATGCAGCAGGGGTGAAGTGTAGTGTAGTTTGGGTTGGCTGGAGGGGTTAGTTAGTAAAGTAGAGTGTAGTTTGGGTTGGCTGAAGGTGTTAGTGAGGGAAGTGTAGTGTAGTGTAGTGTAGTTGGTGGTGGTTGTAGGGGTTAGTGAAGTAAGGTGTAGTTGGTGGGGGCAGCAGGGGTAAGTGAAGTGTAGTGTAGCAGGTGTTAGTATAGATGGGCAGTGTAGCTTAGATAAAGACAGTTTTGAGGGAGTTAGAGGTCCATAAGAAGCCCCTGCACCATAGACGCACCTAGGTTTAGTTGTTTTTTTTTCCTGATTTTTGCCCTCTAAATCTAGGTGCGTCTTATATGCCGGAGCATCTTATATTCCGAAAAATACGGTAAAAATATATTTAAAGAGTGACGGCAGATTATATTGAGTGGAATGTTTCATGATAACTACTAGGTAATGCAGGACTGCATACTAAAGCTTGTAGTACAGGCAGTATCGATATAAATGTGACACAGCACTCGGTATCAGTCCCAGACAGCAGCTTTCCTGAAAAGGTCCATTGGTAAAGCAGCAAATCTCCAATCCATTATGTAACTATTATTTATGTTACATAACAACCTCTCCAGAGTCCAAACCACTACTGTACCAACACTCGACATCCTCTTGTGAATGTCTGCTACCGAGCAGCTAGCCTGATGTAGAACGTTTTTCTAAAAATAACCACAAATAGTCGAACATTCTGGGAAATAAGACCAATCTATTCATGTTTTATTCTTTTTTCAAATGGATTCTGAAGCTTTTTTTTTTTTAAGATTTCCTATTTTTCACTTATGGTCTTCCATACCCCAACACCATCATTACACAGTACAGACTGAAAACCATCTACCATACTGAAAATGGACACTGCACCCCAACACTTCACTCCTTATTACTCCAGCCTGTTCCCTAACCTTTTAGACTAATCTGCAAGAAACTGTGTAACCTGCCATCTTGTGAATTGTCTAAAAAGAAAGCATAATGAGAGTTTATCAAAGCGCTGATGCTGGAGAAGGGTGAGGTGAGACCAGGCCTTGTGTTTAGGATTCCAGACACTGAAAGATCCAACAAGGGAGGAACCAATTTTCTACCCACAACAGACATGAAGATGGTTTATGAGGTACTTCAAGAAAAAGTGTACTTACAGCAGGATTGTTAACCACAAAATCAAATTCCATTTAACCACCCTGGCGTTCTGATTAAATCGCCAGGGTGGCTGCGGGAGGGTTTTTTTAAAATAAAAACTGAAAGTTGGCTGCATGAAAGCCCACTAGAGGGCGCTCCGGAGGCGATCTTCCGATCGCCTCCGGCGCCCAGAATAAACAAGGAAGGCCGCAATGAGCGGCCTTCCTTGTTTTGCTTACATCGTCGCCATAGCGACGAGCGGAGTGACGTCATCGACGTCAGCCGACGTCCTGACGTCAGCCGCCTCCGATCCAGCCCTTAGCGCTGGCCGGAACTTTTTGTTTCCGGCTACGCTGGGCTCAGGCGGCTGGGGGGACCCTCTTTCGCCGCTGCTCGCGGCGGATCGCCGCAGAGTGGCGGCGATCAGGCAGCACACGCGGCTGGCAAAGTGCCGGCTGCGTGTGCTGCTTTTTATTTCATCAAAATCGGCCCAGCAGGGCCTGAGCGGCAGCCTCTGGCGGTGTTGGACGAGCTGAGCTCGTCCAGACCGCTCAGCAGGTTAAACACTGCAATGTGTTTGTAATGCTGCCAAGAATCTCACTCTGCAGTGCAAGCTCTCCAATCTATTTAGAACTGTCTCTGCTGTAGTTATCTTTTTTTCAGTCACCCAGCCTCTATTCTATACCATCACTGAGGAGAAAGCTTGTCATCTCCCCTCCAACATTCCTGCTTCTCATTGATTGGTCTGAGCATACATATGCATGACAGGCTGAGGCTGCAACATGATCCTGTGGTCACGTGTTTACAAGCAAGCCAGAGATGATGCGGCAGAATGGAGGAGAAAAGAAAAAAAAAATGTCATCAGGATTTAGCTTCACTCTATGGGAAAAAGACATGGCCCCTGCCAGGAGCAGAATTCTCTTCATTTACTATATAAAATTCACTGAAATCAAAAAGCGGACAGTACAATATATCCGTTTCGTAAGTAGATCAAGTATTTATTTACTTATATGTGTTTTTTTTTCCTGGTATAGTATGGCTGATCCTCCCGCTTTAAGTAGTATCTTTATCTTAAATGCCAGTGTAAGCCCTTTAAAGCAAACCTATGAGATTTGTGATGCACACATGTATGCTGCGTACACACTTGCGATAACAATCGTTCGTAAACACCAATTAACGATCGCTCGTCCGACAATTGCATAATGTTCTTTCCGTCGTGATCAGAAGCGATCGTTAAGGAGAGCGAGGAAAGTGCAATCATTGCACGAGCGAATTTTCCAACAAGTTGGATCCTATCGCGCGATCATCGCTGTTAAAGAAAGGTGTGTACAGCAATCGTGCGAGAACGATCGTTACAGAATGTAGTGCGCAACTGCGCATATAACTGGAACCTACGTATTTCCGGTGTATTGTGTTTGGTAACGATCGTTCTGTGAGAATTTTGAAAAAAACACATGAAACATCAATCTTGCTGTTAATCCAAATGTTTTCTAAAACATTAATTACGTCATATCCGTGGGCGCACGCAACCATTCTTCACTGATCGTTCGTTTCTGCAATAACAATCGCTGTGCTACATTCTCAGTTGCCTAATTTGCATTTACTGCTCTGCTTATCCAACTATCGTTCGTCGCGGAACTATCGTTCCTAACGAACGATCGTTATCGCAGGTGTTTGCGTACCATTAGATACACACCTGGGGAGGGGAAGCCTCTGGGGTCTCCAGAGGCTTCCCTGTCCAGAGGCTTCCCCGTCCTCCACCGCCAGGCTGTTCCAATGCTGAGACCCCCTGAAACATGACCTGACCCGGTCCGTGCTACTGTACAATACATGCTCTTACAGGGGTGTTGATAGGATCCTAAGAGATCTGGGGCACTTTTGGGGACTCTTGCCAAAAAATGGGTGTGGCCACGCACCCAAATGTGGGTGTGATCATGGGTGGGACCACATTTACATGAACCTAAGGTCTAAGTAGGCCTTCCCAGCAAAATGTTGGATGAAGCCCCCCTCTCCATTAATACAAAAAAAAAATGCAGCATATCACATAAATAGGCAGTGTCACTTAAACAAAACTAAGCAGAGTTACCTGGCTTCTGTGCTGGCTGGTCTGGCTTCCTGCTGGGCAGGCTGGCCTGCTGCCATGTTATCTGTCTATCCCCCATAGCATTCTTTGACCTTCTAGTGGACCCCTCCCATGCTCCCATTGAGGTACCACAACTATCAGCATGGGGCATACTAGCAGCTGTGGTGCCATGCTGGCTGCTGTGGTGCCATGCTGCCTGCTGTGGTGTCTTAATGGGGCATGCTAGGTGTTGTAGTGCCACGTCAGAAGCTGTGGTGCCTGGAGCCACCATTGTGTGTATTCTCACTGTTCTTCCCCCTGACCTCCCCACCAAGCAGAGTAGCACACTACTCATCTCCTCCATCCGCTCTGTCTGAAGATATAATCTGTAGCTGGCAATTCTCCCTCTAGCATCTGACAATCAGACAGTAGAAGCTATAGCATCTGATTCAATCTCAGACACTAGGGGAAGAAGCCCAGAAAAGATGTCTGGAGACCAAGGGGATGGAGGTGAGTACTGCCACCCACTGCCTGACTCTGCCTAGGGGACATCCGGGGCACCCCAGAATAGACCTGGGGCACATGCCACTGATCTTTGGGGCTAGCAATGCCCCTGTGCTCTTATATCTCGTCTGGACTATTGTAACATACTACTTTGTGGACTACCAATTAACGCTGAACTCAGCTGCTTGTCTCATTCATCTTTCTTCGCGATCTCCCTCCCCTCTCTGTCAAGCTCTTTACTGGCTGTCAATTAACCAAAGGATCCAGTTCAAACTCTTAACCCTACCCTACAAAGCTCTCCACAATCTCCCTCCCCTGTACATCTCCTGACTAATTTCCAGATACCAACCCAATCGCAGTCTCAGATCTGCACATGATCTTCTGTTGTCCTCCTCTAGAATTAACTCCTCACATTCACGTTTGCAAGATTTTACACGTGCATCACCCCTCCTCTGGAATGCCCTCCCACAACACATCCGTCCCTCGCCAACCTTTGTTACCTTTAAACGGTCACTAAAACTCACTTGTTCCGACTACCTTAGGCCACTTCCCCTTTGTCCTAAGACCAAATTGCACTCCTACTAGGTATCCTAAAACAAACTGCCTCCATATGTTTGTTGTATACTACCCCACCTCTAGTTCCCCCCCATTCCTTTAGATCAGGGGTCTCAAACTCGCGGCCCGCGGGCCATTTGCGGCCCTCAGTACAATATTTTGTGGCCCGCACCAGTAAAAAGCAAAAGAGACATGGAAGCAAACTATTTTAAATTATAGTTCGCTTCAGTGCTCCCAAGTAATCTGCCGTATTCCCGCCGCTAAACGAGGGCTGCAGAGCCCCCAAATCCCCCGGGCAAACATCCACGACTGCGCTGAGGGGCAGAGATTCCAGCTGTAGCTCTGCCTCTCCTGATGTCAATCGCCGCACGGATCGACGCCTCTCCCCGCCCCTCTCTGTGAAGGAAGAGTGAGAGGGGTGGGCAGAGGCGGCAATCCGCTGCGATTGATGTCAGGAGGGGCAGAGCTGAAGCTGAAAGCTCTGCCCCTTCCAGGTAATGCCGGCAGATTGCCCCGGGGCGATTTGGGGGCTCTGCAGCTCTCGTTTTGCGGCGGATTACTTGTAATGGGAGCACTGAAGCGAACTATAAGGTAGGCACTTCATGTTCAGAAGAAGTAATTAAAACTGTTAATAATGACATTTGAGGACTTTTTTTGTGAAATCCCTTATGCGGCCCAGCCTCATCCTGACTTTGCCTCCTGCGGCCCCCAGGTAAATTGAGTTTGAGACCCCTGCTTTAGATTGTAAGCTTGCAAGGGCAGGGCTCTCTCCCCCTTATGTGTCCTGGAAATCACTATACATTTTATTAATCATGTTACTTTTATCACTATCATTACCAATTCTGTATCTTGTATTCTGTATTTTGTATTGTTTTTGTATTTTGTCACCAATTATGTATGTTGTATATTGATGTACGCCATTGTCTGTATTATTATGTACCCCATGTTCGTTTCTTACATTGTACAGCGCCACAGACTATGTTGGCGCTTTATAAACCAATAATAGTAGTAATAATACTGTGCAGGCGGCCGCCGCATGTGCAATAGCATGGCTTTTTATGCGGAAGCCTGAGCGGGTCCGTGCTACGGCACATGTGCGAGCCGTAGACAAGCGTCAATGGTTTTGTGGACCGGACATGGCTGGGACAGGCCAGTAGAGGAGGACGGGGGAATCTCTGGAGGATCCAGAGGCTTCCCTCTCTCATGGTGAGTACCTATTTGGGATAGGGACAGGGATTTAGGATGTGTTATCTACTCTGTACTAAAGTTTGTGTCACCAAGTTGTAGCCACATCTGGTAATTATTTTTATTTTTAAAGTTTCGTTTTAAACGACTCTACAGAATACAAAGCTGATTCAGTGTTATTAACTGTATTTTAAGTCCAACTCTACTTAAAAGGAACATGAGGTTTGAGACCTATGGTAGCTGCCACATTTATTTTCCTTTTAAACAATACCAGTTGCCTAGCAGTCCTGCTGATCTTTCTGGTCAGTGGGGTTTAACACCTGAAACAAGCATGCAGCTAATCTTGTCAGATTTGTCATAGACATCTGATCTGCATGCTCGTGCAGGGTCTATGGCTTAAATTATTACAGGCAGAGGATCAGCAGGACAGCCAGGCAATGTCAATTATGTAAAAGATAACAAACATGTCAGCCTTCATATTCCTCTCGCCTTGAGTTCCCTTTAAAACTTATTTTAAGTATTACATAGAGTAAGGAAAGGATAGAACAACTTTCAGTGTATTATTGCCATCTGTGTCTCCACAAGATTTCCAATTACTTCCTGTATTTTAAGACATTTGAGAGTGAGAAAGGAAATTAGTGAAATTTCTACAACAGAAACACCGCAAACAATAAAAATTGACTTTACCCTTCTCCCCCCAAATGTTTTTTTTTCACACCGGTGTGTGACATCACCCTCCAATTCCTGTTTCCTTTGTAATGCTCCATCTACACGGAGTGATCCGGCGGCTCGATTAGCCGCCGGATCGACTCTTCTGCATCCCCGTGCGTACCCGCCGTGTTCCCGCTCATGCGTCAGATTCGATACCCGCTCGTCCCCGCCGGCGCCGCTTATCTTCCGCTCGATTCCCCGGTATTGACGAGCGGGTATCAAATCCGACGCACGCGCGGACGAGCGGGTACGTGCGGGGATGCGGAAGAGTCGATCCGCTACGTGTAGATGGAGCTTAACAGCTTGTCATTCAGCCCTCACACACTGAGGATTTTCTGAAGGCATTCAGTACTGTAAACAAATTAACCTTTTGGATTGGTTGGTGAGTCCACACATGATACAATCTGCGACTCGTTCAGAGATTAGATATAATACTAAAACAATTATGGTAAGGTGTTCTCTGAAAGGCATTATTCTTTGCCGAGGAAATTCAGCACAAGTGCTTAGACTGAAACTATTTTTAATTGTTTATTTTATAACAAAACCATGCATAACAGACTACAAAAAAATGACAAAATGTTTCTAAAAATGAGATGATATAGTACATTATTGGAAAATAAAGTAGAAAAAAAACTGAAGAAAGTCTGAGTAGCCTATGGAATTACAGTGTCTATCGGAATTGTAAGTCCAAGAAGTTAAGAGAAAGTCTTTGTTGAAAGTCCTAATGAAACAGTTGGGTCAAGGTCCAATCAGGACAGCAGATAGGTCTGGGATGGATGGACCAAGGGTTTATCAAGCATGGAAGGAACTTGTAGATCTGCAGTGCAGACTTTTTTTAAGTGAACCCGAGGCGAAAGTGATATGGAGGCTGCCATATGTATTTCCTTGTAAACAATAGCAGTTGCCTGGCAGCCCTGCTGATCTATTTGGTTGCAGTAGTGGCTGAATTACACTAGAAAAAGTCATGCAGCTAATCTTGTCACTTGATCTGCATATCTATGGGGCTATGGCTGAAAGTAATAGGGGCAGAGAATAAGCAGGATAGCCAAGCAATTGGTATTATAAATATGGCAGCTCCAATATATCTCCCACCTCGGGTTCACTTTAAAACCTCTCTCAGTCAGGAGTTTGAAGGAGGGAGGAGTTTGAAGGAGGGAGGGGCTGGACTTCACACAGGTCCACCCCTTTTATTAGAGAAGAAATCAGTCTGAAATCCTGAGGATATATCAAAACTCCCTGGCCATACATCAGACAATGAATATGATAAAAGTTTCTAAATCAGCATGTTCTCTCGAATTCCTACATATCAGCACTGGTGGTTCATCTTCTTTTATATAGGTAGAAGGCTGCGCATCCCTGACCCAACTTTACCTCAACGTTGGTGCAGATGTCCAGTATATTATATTTTTGCATGCAAAACTATGATGGAAGCTAAAATTTCTCCATAAACCAGTATTGCATTGTTTGGATGCGGGCATACATTTTAGTCCAGGGGGGGGCGGTGTGCGCCACAGCGATTAACCATTCAATTGTACAGTATTGGGTCAGGGATGCGCAGCCTTCTACCTATATTTTGTTTCCACAGTTCTGTAACTACCAGGCTAGCAGCACCCATTGTGCTATCCTGTTTTGCATGGCAAGTATTTAGTTTAGTTTTGCATATGTTTTGCATCTGTCTGATTGCTGGGTGTGTATTTGAGCTATTTAAGCGGTGCATATGAGGTGATGAGTCATTCAGTTGCAGCCCATATTGGTGAGCGCTTGCTTTGTTTTCTGCTGTCATCTTCTTTTATGTCAGAAAATTCATAACTTGGCTTCTGAACAAGTGTTAAGTACGATTGACATCTGGACACCTTCATATTTTGCTCAATATCAATCTCCCTTTGTTGAGAATCGTTGGCACCAATCAAAATATAAAAATACTAGCTAATTGCCCGGCATTGCCCGGGTATGTATTTGGCTGGTGTTGGCTCTGCCCACTTTTTCTAACCCTAACACACAATTACTCAATAACCTACTTTGGGAGCTTTGCGGTCTTTGGCATTAATATTTTGCATTGAAATTAAACAAATCTGATTGGCCGTGGCTCCACCCCCTTTTCTGAATTTGAACCCCAGTCACCCAATTACCAACTCTACCAGGTTTGAGGCTGGTGCCATTAACAGTGCAAGAATGGCAGCAATTAAATATTTCCCTTGAAAATCAATAGGTATATTTTGATTGGCTTTTGTAGGCTCCACCCATTTTATTGAATATTAATCTCAGTCACCCAGTGACCAACTGTGCAAAGATTGAGAACCCTGGCATTAACAGTGTAAGAATGGCTGCAGTTTACATTTTCCCAGTGAAATTTGTATTTGTCTCCGCCCACTGATGACCTGGCCTTGCTCGGGTATGTATTTGGCTGGTGTTGGCTGCGGCCACTTTTATAACCCTAACACACAATAATTCAATGACCAAGTTTGTGAGCTTTCCAGTGTTTGGCATCATTAATTTGCATTTAAATGAAACAAATCTGATTGGTTGTTTGTGGCCCCACCACCTTTTCTGAATTTGAACTCCAGTCACCCAGTGACCAACTGTACCAGGGTTGAGGCTTGTGCCATAAACAGTGCAAGAATGGCAGCAATGAAATATTCCCCTTGAAAATCAATAGGTGAATTTTGATTAGCTTCTTTAGGATCCACGCACTTTTCTGAATATTAATCCCAGTTACCCAGTGACCAACTGTGCAAAGTTTGAGAACCCTACCAGTAACAGTGTAAGAATGGCTGAAGATTACATTTTCCCAGTGAAATTTGAATTTGTCTCTGCCCACGTTTTGGTTATGGGAATAAAAAGTATCCTATATGTTATTCCAGGTAATGCACTATGTGTGTGCCAAATTTTATTAAAATCTGTTCAGCCATTGTTGGGTGATTGAGTAACAAACATCCAAACGTCCAAACATCCAAACTTTCCCATTTATAATATTAGTAGGATGATATTTTTTTTTATTTATTTTATTTTATTTATTCCTAGTGTTTTCTGTTTTTATTTAGTCCTGTTTTATTTATTCCTAGGTGAATTAGAAGTGACATTAGGTTCAACCCCCCCTCTACTCTCTCCTGGCATTCTGTTTGGTTCCTTTAATTCTGCCAGAGGGAGAGATCTACAGCCCCTGTTTTGCAAACCCTTATTAGACTGGATGTAAGAATTTGGGCCTGGTGTCATTTAGTGGGCGAGCCAGGCTTGCCGGGAAGCGGTTTATTGGCAGTCCAGGATATAGTTTTGCCATTAAGGCTCGTACTTCCTCTTCCTGTGGAAGTTCAAAATAATTTTGTGCTTTTCGTTGACTTTCAGGTGAATGTCAATTATTCATCATACTGTGTCATGTCCCTTATTTGAAGATGCATCTTCAATTCTTGTCCTTGGTGCCACATTTCAGCAATAGGAAGTGAGTAAAATTCTCCCAAATGCAAAAAACAAAAAAAAAAATCCTGACAGAGATTCTTAACCATCCTTGCTCTGTCCAAATTCTAATAAATTTATATTTATAAATTTATAAATATTTTAGGAGGAATGATGCTCTATAAGAAACTCGTTGCTAGGGATATATGGAGGCTGCTATTTTCTCCCCTGCTAAAAATGTCATGCTGATCTTTTGCCTTCAGTAATCTCTGAATCACACAGACTGGAGTTAGAAAGCCAGATCTGCATGCTCCACCTGGGCCAGTGATTCAGAAAGCGTGGAGCCAAAAGGTCAGCACAATGGTCAGCCAAATAGCATTTTTAAAGGGTAAAAATACAGCATTATTACCAGGGATAGGAACATTTTTGACACAGCTCAAATTAGTTGATGTGACTGAATCTGGAAAGGTGTGGTTCATCAACACATTTCTCCATTTCTCAGTCCATCCTAAACACTGGCATGGATATGGCCTTCGAGGGCTGGAGTTCAACATCTCTGTTCTATAATACTATCACTACAGGTTTCCTTTAAAAGTCAACTTATCCCAAACCTCAAAGGACAATTTCAGTGCAAAACTGCATATCAGTGCAAAATGGGATTTATGAGGTGCAATTTGCTATTTTAAGCATTAGGATATGTTCACAGTAACACTTTGCATTGTGTTATATATATATATATATATATATATATATATATATATATATATATATTAATATTATAATCACGTTGGTAACATGATACAATTTTATATACAGTATATTGTAACTGGCAATTCCCAATGCCTTAGCAGTGCAGAGTGGTGTAATTTGTTGGCATAAGGTGATGCATGCAGTGCAGTAAAGCATAATGTCCATGTTAACAGTTGCAGTGAAGCATATTTTGGATGTACTGTATGCTTTACAATGCACCGATAACCCACAATGCTACTTCTCCCCTCTGTTGGGTTGTGATCCTGTTTTTACAGGGTTTGCAAACTGAAGTGTAGGTTGTGCTTCTGTACAGGGGCAAGATATCAGCAGGCCTGGGGCCCACACCAAAAATTATTGTGGTACCTCCTCCGCATCATGCCCAGACAATTCGTGCTTCCACGTATTGTGCAGAGTAACCACAGGAAGTGCTGTTATATTTACTGAGTTCATGCTGCACCTGATCTCCTTCTTTTTTTTTTCATCTGAGCCACGTGCTCTATACTGCCACCCTGAGGCTCATGATGACTTGACATGCATCGGGAGTGTCTGGATGTCAGCATGCATTGTGCAGATGCCAGGAGAAGGAGGAGACCAAATGCAGTGTGGACTATTTTAATATAACAGCACACCCCTGGGCCACCTTCCCCCTTCCTGGGGTTGTGAGGGCTATTGTTAAGCTACTGCTTCTGTACTGCCTTTTGGTCAGTGAAACCACACACCAAGTTAAAAGGCCAGCAGGGAAGTCTTGAGATGAAAGGGGCAGGGCCAGCCTTGACTTTGACAAGAAACATTACATATTATTACATCTTCCTACGCCTATTTATGTAACTAACAATAATTTTGGTATGCGGTGCTTGTTGTGTTTCTATTTTTTACCACATGCTCAATTTTAGCAATCCTTGTTTGTGATAGGTGGTTTGTGACAGTTGTACTTTAAGTTGAGAAGAATAATATTATGAAGCTATTTACCGTTTAACACGAATATGGAGACTGCCGCCTGAAGAGTCTATCATTTGCATTGCTTCTGCATGTGTTAGTCCGGCACAGGATTTTCCATTGATGGAGATGAGCTCATCATTTTCACGTAGACCTCCTCGGCATGCCTTGCTGCGCTTACGTACCTATAAAATATATAGCATAAAAACTGTTCACTGGTGTAATCTGTGTAGACATCTCAAAACTGCATTAAACCAAAGTGGTCAATTCAGATTTCAGTTTAATAAGGTCAGTTAGGGCCCTTTTCCACTGGCTGCGATCCACTTCAAAAAGCATATCGCAGCAGTTTTGCAGATCACAACAGCACCACAACGCAAGTGGAAATTGCAGGTTGTGCGATTGTGTTTCCTAGTGGAAAAGAGGCCTAAGAGGGACAAATTTACTGAGGCATATTTATCAAACCAGGAAAAGGAAAACTGCAGCAGAACTGGTGCAAAGATGGAGCTATGGCCCAAATCAAGGCTTCTGATTGGTAACTTTGAGCAACTGCTCCACTTCTTTGCCTGGAAGCAGGAAATTTGGGCACATGAGGCAGGTGGACAAAAAGGGCGCCGCCATTGACTCCCATATTAAATATCGTTTAACAGGCGCCGAGCAGGAAAAAAGGGCGCTCGTGATAATTTATGTTTTCAAACTGCATCCGTGATATTTAATGTTTCCCAACTTCGCCGGCGACCAGTAACGTTTACACATAAAATAATACTTACTTATAATCACTTTTCATAAATCATTATTTTCAATATATAAAGCCGTCAACAAATAAATCGTAATATACTTTTTTTTTTTTTTTACAGTAATTAAAACTCTGTAAAACATTTTTATCCACCAAATAAACTGCACAACAACAAGATCATAATATATCGTTTTTCACACTTAATTCTTATAAAACACTATTA
Organism: Hyperolius riggenbachi; assembly: GCF_040937935.1. Taxonomy (NCBI): domain Eukaryota; kingdom Metazoa; phylum Chordata; class Amphibia; order Anura; family Hyperoliidae; genus Hyperolius; species Hyperolius riggenbachi. Next base: position 130,616,420 of record NC_090655.1, on the reverse strand, counting down.
TCCATCTGATAAACCGAGCAATAGCTAAATCTGACAAAAATGGTTTCAAACAACATACTAAACATATCTATCATATTTAACTAAAATGTTATCACTTACTCTTTGTAAAACATTATTATTAACACAATAAAGTGATCACTAAGGGGGGATTTAGGGTTAGGCACCACCAGGAGGAATTTAGGGTTAGGCAGTTGGCACCACCAAGGGGGTCTTAGGGTTAGCCACTAGTGTTGGGCGAACACCTGGATGTTCGGGTTCGGGCCGAACAGGCCGAACATGGGCCAGATGTTCGGCATGTTCGGCCCGAACGCCGAACTCAATGGAAGTCAATGGGACCCCCGAACATGCCCATTTTGGGGGCCCTATGGGGTCGCAGGCATAAGGGGGGAGCATGCCCCGATCGCGGGGGGGGGGGGTCGGAAATTCCCCCAACCCCCTCCGCTAGCGCTCCCCCCTCTGCCCGCTTCCCCATAAAAAAAGTTTAAAGCAAGTTAAATAGTACTTGGTGGCTGGCACTGGCAGTGGAGTGAGGAGGAGTCCGAGTAGCAGAGTGACGCGTTGAGGCCGGGCAGCGGGCGGTTCAGCGGTAGTACCCTTGTGGTACTTCCGCCCTTTCTCTGACCTCACGTCCTCTACGTGATGACGCATACGAGGGTACGCGTGACGCGTACCCTCGTATGCAGAGGACGTGAGGTCAGAGAAAGGGCGGAAGTACCACAAGGGTACTACCGCTGAACTGCCCGCTGCCCGGCCTCAACGCGTCACTCTGCTACTCGGACTCCTCCTCACTCCACTGCCAGTGCCAGCCACCAAGTACTATTTAACTTGCCTTAAACTTTTGTATGGGGAAGCGGGCAGAGGGGGGAGCGCTAGCGGAGGGGGTGGGGGGAATTTCCGACCCCCCCCCGCGATCGGGGCATGCTCCCCCCTTATGCCTGCGACCCCATAGGGGGACCGTATTGCGGCATGTTCGGGTGAACAGGGCCCTGTTCGGGGCGAACCTGAACTTAAAAGGCCGAACACCATCAGGTGTTCGGCCGAACTCGAACATCACCCGAACAGGGTGATGTTCTGCAGAACCCGAACAGTGGCGAACACTGTTCGCCCAACACTATTAGCCACCACCAGGAGGATCTTAGGATTAGGCACCACCAGGGGGTGTCTTAGGTTTAGGCACCACCAGGGGGGTCTTAGGGTTAGGGACCACCAGGGGAGATTTAGGGTTAGGCACCACCAGGGGGGTCTTAGGGTTAGGCACCACCAGGGGTTCTTAGGGTTAAGCATCACCAGGGGGGTCTTAGGGTTAGGCACCACCAGGAGAGATTTAGGGTTAGGCACCCCCAGGGGAGTCTTAGGGTTAGGCACCACCAGGAAAGATTTAGGGTTGGGCACCACCAGGGGAAATTTAGGGTTAGGCACCACCAGGGGGGTCTTATGGTTAGGCACCACCAGGGGGGTCTTAAGGTTAGGCACCACCAGGGGGGTCTTAAGGTTAGGCACCACCAGGGGGGTCTTAGGATTAGGAATAGGTAGAGGGAGTTTTCTGTGTGAGAATAGGTTTAGGTTTAGTTGTAGTAAAATGTTAGTAATATTTACTAATGTTTTACTACAGTTATTACGAACGTACTTATATTCTTTTTATGATTTGATTTTTTGAAATATGTGAATTAAGTTGTAATCTGTACTAAATGACTTTTTAAAGGTTTATCAATTTAATAATAATTGTTTAATAATTGTTACAAAATATTGTTCAGAAACTTTATAGTAGTATAAAATGTAAAGATATGTTTTTGGATCCTGATCTGGTTAAATCATAAAAAAAAACCCAAAAAACAGTACTTAAACATCGTTTATGTAAAATCCATTTTAAATTATAATCAACATTGTGAATATACAAACGTTATTGTAAGTTTACGTCTATAATTACAGAGAATAGTGTTTTACCAATACAAAATTTCATAGACATTATTTAATGATTTGAATTTGTAAAACTTTATTGTAAATGAAATATTAAAATATAATTGTTTTATAAACGATATTTCAGATTAAAGTTTACACCAAGCGCCCTTTTTTCCCGACGTCCTTTTTGCGTGTACGCTCTTTGCCTGTTTTGTTCTAGATTTATTCCAATTTTCTTTGCGGTGGTTTTGATAGCTCTGCCCCACTGCTTCGTGGCATACTGGATGAGGCCATACATATTTTGTTAAAATTGCCAGTATTCCTAAAGCACTTTTGCATTGCATCTTTTTCACAATAAATAAGACAGAAATGTTTTCATACAGTAAAACATTACTGCCATTTTCGTGCAAATAACATTGCAGTTTACAAATCATAGCTGTAAAAGCAAACTGTATTGAGGGGAAAAACTGCACAATTTGGTTCAGTTAATAGTATAGCAAATCGAGCAGTTAAATATACAGTAGCTGATTTGCTCTGGCTCTGTGACTGTATCCAACCACCTGCAACATACTGTGTCAGTATGGTGAACAACTGCAATAAACTGGAACTGCATTTAGGCTGGCAAGAAGATAAGTAATGATGAATGTCACCTCATGTTGTCATACAGTGTGCAGTGGAGGGGGGAAGGCTACCATAAAGAAGATTTAATAAATCTCTCCCCAGAATATCTCACACCAGTATTATCTCAAGCACTTTGGGTGCAGTAGATTCCATAAGGCGGGGCACTAAGTCAATAAATATCAATAAGGGGTTGTTTTATCATCTGATCTACAAATAAAAAGTCCTACAAAATAGAAATATCCCATACAACTTCAGTTGGCTTGGGAGATCAGTTGTTTTTTGAATAGTCCACTCTATGGGCTTGATTCACTAGACCGTGATAACTCAAATTTCACACATTATCAAAGATATCACAACTTATCAAAGTTAACACGCCTTATCAGAGTAGCATAGTGAGCGCTACGAACTTATGCCTGCTATTTGGCAATGGCACGCGTCCTGCCCTGAGCCCCTGTGGGTTTGTAGCACTTGCTATGCTACTCTGATAAGGCATGTTTGATAAGGTGTGATATCTTTGATAAGGTGTGATATTTGAGTTATCACGGTGTAACATGCTTACCTTCCAGCGGTGTCTCCGCCGTGGTCCTGGCGAGCAGCGGGGCTTCTGTGCCGACATCCTCTGGCAGCGTCCTTGGCATCCCTGCGGCAGTGAGTTCCGGTGCACGAGTGCGCAGTACAGACAATCGCGCGCGACTTTTGACAAGCCTTATAGGCTAAGGAGGAGGATCTAGTGATATCACCAGTGATTACATCACTTTGTGGGAAGTATCATCTAATATGGGAGTGGTTTTGCAGTAGTGATTATGTGTATTTAAGGCCAGAGCTATCAGTCACTCGTTGGCTTTGATACTAATCAGTTTGCTGGTTCCTAGCCTAGATAGATTCCTTGAGCTACATTAATATCAGTTCGCCGGTTCCTAGCCTACATAGATTCCTTGGGCTACATTAATATATTGTGTAGATGCACAATATATATGTACTCCAGTTAGTCAGTTATTATTATTGTAATATTATCTATTGTATATTTTTTCTTTGTATTGAACCTCTTGCCTGACCCTTGACCTTGCTTTAGCTAATCCTTTTGTACCACTGCCTTCTGATACTTGTGCTCGACTCAGCCTGTCCCTGATTACGCTTTTGCCTCATCCTACTGTTACGACTGACATCTGAATCACGTGTATGACCGTGCCTGATTACTGACTCTGATTTCTCTAACCGATTTTGTACTTCGATATCTCTGACTGTGTGTATAACTTCAGGCCTGAAACTGACTACGCTTATTTACTGTGTGTGACTAGTGCTAGTTACGCTATCACCTCACCAGAAGAGTGACACACGGTTTAGTGAATCAAGTCCTATGTATGTTGCATGGCGCTGGCACTATGACATGGGCATAATGCATGTTATTTTTGTACCAAAAACAATTGCTATATGATATGCATGTTTTTCTACAAAATTTCCAAAAAATGCTTTTTGCATTAGGGTAATGGGATCTGTTACAGAGCTAAGAGGTAACCATGCCCATCCAATTCTAAGGGCACTAAGTTCACAAGCAACAATGCAGTACAACTCAAAATAGAATTGTATAGTTGGATAACTGGCCATTGCCCTACTTCCAAGTCCCCAGAGGCTTTTATTGTTAATTTACAGTAATTTATTTTAAATCTGGTTGTGATTTATATCTTGGTTTGAATGGCACTCCAGTGCATTGAGCTACCCTGCTGCTACAACTTTACTAAGCTTCCCATTACTAAGAATCCCAATATTTAGCATCCCATCTCCGCCTTAATGATTCTACTCCACATGTTGCTTGTTCATTGGATCAGGTGCGTGGTCTAGATCAAAACACATGATTGGTCCAAACTGACCAATAGAATTAATCTGCAAAAGTCTAGTGGAGACCTCTTAAGCTCTGTAATCATTGCCAAACTGCCTCTGATGAAAACATAGGGAGACCTTGGGAAATGCGTCAGGCCACTGCATGCATTTTATTTTTTTCTATCCAATTAATATTTGTTTTTTTCCTATGGCACAAATAGCATGTTATTTACTAATATCCCACTCCAGCTGATGACTCATCTGGAGAGCTTCAACAGCTTCCATATTGGATCCCTGGACGGTGCTTCCACAGAGACGGGACGATCTTGAACAGATCAACAGTGGTTTATCTACTAATATGCTTGTATGCTAAATTGTAAATATTGGCATTTTCCACCATATAATAAAGTGAGCCACTCTTTGCATAGATCATGTACAGGCAAACAGAGGCGCCAAAAGGATAAAAGTCGATAAACAGTTTAAAAATCGGGGGAGGCCAAGGTGGATTCCCCTCCTCCAGGTAGACACAACAAAACTGTTGATAGGGTTCAACAAAATATTTATTTACATACTCCAGAAAGTGCAACACGTTTCAAAGGCATATCCTGCTTCCTCAGGCTATGAACAGAGCATAAAACTCATGCAGGTCTAGTACAAAGCAAAGCGCTTCAGTAATCTTTGCATAGAGATGAGGATTTATTTTATACTTTTAAACACAAGGAGCGCTTCTTTCTTATCTTTTTTACAGTAAAATCTGAACACATCTCCCATGAAAAAAAAAATCGCTTTTTTTTTTTTTTTTTTACTGAATCAGAGACAAGATGGCAGCATTGCAGAGAACTTGGAAATCATCTCCAGTTAAGACTCCCTACATACAGAAAAGGTCACTGTCATCTTCATCCTACATCACCTCCATTGTGATTGCTCCTTGTTCCTGATGAAGCAGCAATATCTGTGTGGGACGTCTTCACCTATACTGTAGTTCAATTTAACTTTACAAATATTGTATTGTAACTTCAACAGGGAGACCCTATAGTGATAGTTTTAAGATTTCAGTGGGTAAGTTGATTAAAATAGCAGTTTTGAACTGGGCATTTAATACTCAGTGCAGTATTTATAGCCAAGAGCTGTACAGGCCTAGAGCTCCATACCTTACATCTGGGAACATTTGCTGCTGAAAAAAAAGCGCAAAGGGACAAATGTGTTTTTTATGAGCCAGTCTCCAGCAAGCACAGGAAATCCTTTTGTAGAGTAAAACAGTGACCAGTAAGCAAGAGCACAGCACAGATGATGGTCATATACTGCTTTGTTGTACACAGCTATGTATAGCGCACTGAACAGAGCTCATCCTGGGCACACAGCAGAGGCTAAAAATATAATGCAGGCTCTACAGCTGTCTGAACATTCCTGAAAAGAGACTTTAGGATGATTCTGGGGATCAGTCTAAATTTCATGAAGGGTTTCCAGTTTTGGAGACAGAATCCTTTCTCATCGCAGATGCAAAACAGAGAACTCGAATGATAACTATACATGATAACATTTCCCCCTCCTTAAAAATGCCATTCCAAAGATATTATTTCATCATATTTTCTAAGAATTAAACTGATGTCACTTGCGAATGTAATCATGTTTGTAGTAACAGTAAAGTATCATAATCAATGATTACAATTCACATTACAGCTTTTGTAGGGTAAACCGTTGTAGGGCTGGGTCAGAAATAAAATTCAGATAGGCCTGGGCATACTGTAGCATTGTTGAACTGTGTCTCAGTGTGTGATAGGAAAGAACATCAGACTGATATGATAGTTGCGCGTATGCGCTGTGCAGACTTGCATTTTGACAACACACTGCTGCATCTTTTCTGTGCACAGCAGTGTCCTCTTCAGTTTAGTTAATTGGGGCCACCACTCTCACGGAGAGCAATGCAGGTTGCCAGGCCTGGATTTACATCACAAGAGCCTACAGGCACAAATGTCCTGGCTGGCACCTTAGACTCCGCCCTCCATGAACCTACAAACCCCCACCGAACTGCACCCCAAGTGTGCTGGCTGCCCCAGCTGTCACTTCTCCCTTACTTCCCTTACCAATCCAGCAGTGGCTGGATAGTGGGATGGTTAAGGGCTCTGCCTCTGACACAGGAGACCTGGGTTTGAATCTCGGCTCTGCCTGTTCAGTAAGCCACCACCTATTCAGTAGGACACCTTGGGCAAGGCTCCCTAACACTGCTACTGCCTATAGAGCGCGTCCTAGTGGCTGCAGCTCTGGCGCTTTGAGTCCGCCAGGAGAAAAGCGTGATATAAATGTTCTGTTTGTTTGTTTTGTTGTTGTTTGTTTTGTTACATACAGATGTCCCTGAGCATTAGGTAGCCAGAGGTACCATCAGTGTTAAGTAGTAAGTGGTGCCCCTGACTGAAGGAAGATCTTGTCAATGGAATCCTGAGAGCTGGGTGAATAACCTCTCATTTACTTAATGCGTGAGGACTCAGCATAGTTAAAGAGGGAGACACTAGGGAAAAGGAGTGAGCTGCCTTTCCATCATCAGGCGCCTGTAGGCACATGCCTACAGTGATTTATGGTAAATCTGGCCCTGCAGGTTGCAAAGCAATGCAAGAATGTGGACAAGTGTTTAGCTTCCTTCACAAGCTTCTCAACTCATGAAGATAGTGGTCCACTCAAACCAGTTTGTAGCTATTTCATTGCAAGGTGATAAATCAGTTGTAAAACAAGACAAGATATGGACAAACATCACTAATGTAATTGGCTAGTATTCTCTAATCTGAGGAACCAGTAACCCCTCCCCCCCCCCCCCCGATTCTTTTTAAGAATTATCCTCCCTCCGTAAGCTGCACACGCCACAGAGCGCAACCGCTCCCCTTTTTCCTCTCTTCTTACCTCGTGGCAAGCACTCATTACAGCAGCAGTTATAATACGCAGGCGTGACATTGCATCCATGCCATAATACAACTGCCTTTTAACTTTGTAAATAATCAGATGTGCCAATGAACTGTTTTAAATCAGAAATTAAGGTAATCATACTGTATATACAAGTCAATATTTTCATCAGATCACTTTTGATGAAACTGACAGTGATCTGTTGACGTCACAGCTTGATAATCTTTTAATTGATTTCAGACAGAAGCACGATCAGGTATGGCAGTAAATGTTCATACAGCTGAAGAGAGGAGGAATGGTAGAGGATTAATAGCCACATTTCTTTTTACTGCTTCACGCAGTATATTGCCAGCAGAGAAGACTGTTGGATAGACTCTCGATCAGATTTCTACCAATGGACCTGATGCAAGAAGCAGTTGTTCAATTTACGACTTACCAATCAATCACGGATCTCAGAATGACTAACCGCTAGCGAGATCAGGCCAATATCAATCCATCTATGGCTAGGACTTGTATACAGTGGATCTGAACAGATACTGCCAGGGGTGCACAGTAAAGGGACCCTGGAAGAGGTAGAAGAAGTCGTCGTCCCCCACGCACAGAGGAAAACAGCAATGTGTGGACATTACCAAGGCTGGATTTATACTTTGTTGTGCCCCTAGGCCAAGCAAGTTGTGGCTCCCCTTTTCTATGTGTATCATCCATGTACCGCAGCCCCTTTCTTTCATGAAAAGCTCCCTTGAGCATCATTTTCCCATTTACTATGTGTTGCTACCAAGTTTCAGCCTCCTCTTTCCTATGGACAAACTCCTCTTTTATGTTCAGGTGCCCCGTTGGGCTGCTGCCACCCAAGGCCTGGGCCTTTGTGGCCTTTCCAGAAATCCGGCCCTGGACATTACTTGTGCATGCCTAATCTGGATACACATACACAGCTGGGAGCATGGCCACCAGAAAAGAGTCCTGTGCAGGATTGGTGGATTCGAAGAGGATCTGGGGAGCTAGTGGTGAACCATCCAAATGTTTACCACTACTAAGTATCTAAATTTTGACCCCCATCCTCATCACAGGTTTGCTTTGAGCTCTCATCATAAGTTTCTAAACTCCACAAGATAATAGTCTTCTACAACTCTCTCTCTTTAGTCATTTAGTCAAGTCGAACTCTTTATGACCTCATGGGCTGTAACATTACAAGTCTGTCTACCAGCACTGTTACTTGGAATTTTGAATTTGCTTATTAACTGCTACTATACAATACAATAACATTTCTATAGCGCTTTTCTCCCATAGGACTCAAAGCGCTTAGGCTCTCTCAGATTCAGTAATTAGTAGGATGAAGTATTCACACAACAAAAGTTATATTTCTGCAAATGCCAAACTGAACAGGTGGGTTTTCAGTCTGGATTTAAACACGTCCAGGGATGGAGCTGTCCTGATCTGTTGAGGTAAGGAGTTCCAAAATGTAGGGGCAGCATGACAGAAGGCTCTGGGACCAAAAGTTTCCAAGTGGACTCTGGGTATGACTAGATTATTAGAACCTGTTGATCTAAGAATGCGGGGATTACTAGTGGCTAGCATGTTTATTCATTTATAAAACAAAATGTGGACAAAATGCCACTAACATCATTAATTTGTATTCCCTGGCTGTCATCTGAGTACTAATCAGATGTGCCAGTTATCTATTTTTACTTGAGCTGTGCAGTGCTGTATCATTTTCCTGAAATCATCTTTCAGTGATAGTATACACACTACTGACACCTTTAGGTCAACTGGTAGAATAGAAAGAGCTCAACTAAGCATCATTGGGCTGGGCGAGAAATAGAAACTGTTTTTGTGATTTTTATATTGCCGTTTTTTTTTCTATCCTTCAATTTCATCAGAATCAAAAGTTTAGTCAGAAATTTGACTAATGCTAGCGATTTAAGCTTCATATGTAAGCTAGACAGATTTCAGCTGAGGCAGCCGGCCTGGATCATCTCAGCAGAGAATATAGAGAATAAAGTATATGTACAGCTGTCCGCAACGTCATTTAATGATCTGCTATCCCGTAACGTCATTCCCTCCTCTCCTCTGTTGTCCTAGAGATCAAATCAAGATCACTACAGGAGATAGCTAGTTAGTTAGTTAGTGTGCATGATGCAAGAAAAGACACAGAACATTTATATTGAGCTTTTCTCCTGGTGGACTCAACATGCCAGAGCTGCAGCCAATGATAGTCATCATAGTCAATGGTGTTGGTGCTCTCAAAAGGCATTAGCAGTGTTAGGGAGTCTTGCCCAAGGTCTCTTTACTGAATAGGTGCTGGCTTACTTGACAGGAAGAGCTGAGATTCAAACCCTGGTCTCCTATGTCAGAGGCAGAGCCCTTAAAGGACAACTGAAGTGAGGTATATATAGGCTGCCATATTTATTTTCTTTTAAACAATACCAGGTACCTGGCTATGCTGCTGATCCCCTGCCTCTAATACTTTTAGGGCTCTTTCACACTTGGACGTTGCGTTAGATGCGACGTTAAGGTTGCATAACGTGCTCCTAATGCAACGCATGTTACCTTTGAAGTTGCACGTTATATAGAGCCGCATTATGCGTCTCTTCATGCGTCCATGATGCGTACTTTTTGACGCATACTATCGGACGAAAACGGCGCATGCGTCAAATTAAAAAAAAAAAAACAGTACTGAGCATGTGCAAACATTCGAATGCAGCCACATACGAGTATAACGCACAGCACACTGGTCACTGCAACGGGCACAGCATATCCGCGCAGAATATGCTGTGAATGCACCATTCGGCATCCTGCATAGTGTGGACCAAGTCTTAGAGCCATTTACCCAGGAAATACATAAACATTTACAAGTACAATTCTTTTTACTTTTATAGGGGTAGAAACTATATGTGGTGATGTTGTCTGCCAGTGCTATAGTTACCTTCAGTATCACCAGTGATAAAGTTATAGGTGGTTGTGACTACTTGCTGGTTAACAGCTCTGAAACTTGTTCCCAGTATAACACTGATGCACAGATGAGCATGGAAAATGTTAAAAACACAAGCACCTTTTATCACCCGCACTTGTCAGCTATAGTAATAAATAAATCTGCTGCACTAAAAATAGCATTCCACAGACTCACATGCAGCACCCAAAAGGCACATATTGTTTCCTATTGCTGTTTGTATGGTAAAACATAAATACCATCTTTACTTGGTTTGTATGTATGCATTTTATAACAGTACAGGTCTTACAGAACTGAACACTGAAAATGTTATGCTATTGTGTAAAGAAAAAATCCACTTTCGTTATAGAATTGCTATAATGTGCTGCCGCAGTCTTATACCAACTTATTGTTATTAAAATTACATTTACAGAATTTTAGAATCAGCCAGTAAGCATAATTCTACCCATAGATTCAGTAGGTCTCTATTTGGAGTACTGATGCCATGAGACTTTTTGGCACTTTCAAATTGCTCCATGAGTACTTACATGAACTTGACAGGGGCCTTTGTTAAGCCTGGTACACTCATCCAATTTAGATAGGCCAATCAATGGCCAATCTTACCACCATCATGTAGTATGAGAGCTTACTTACACAATCTGTTCATAGTATTTAAAGTCTGTTGGCCCTCATACTCCATAGGGGGGGGGGGGGGGGGGGGGGTAAAATTTGTCTTGGCCAAATTTTGATTGGCCAATCAAAATTGGAGGTGTGTATGCACCTTTACTCTTTTCCAACACCTTTAAGCTGTGTACACACTTGAAAGATTAATGAAAGATATTAGACCAATTTTACCCCCTTCCATGTAGTATGAGAGCCCTACTCTACACAGTCTAGTCTATGGAGCTGAACTCCCCATCAGATAAAAATCTTTGCAAGATCCTGCACACACAGATGCTGTACACATTCAAAAGATCAGTATCTGCAAAAGATCTGTTCCTGCAAAATGCATTCATAGTCTATGATATCTGCAGATCTCATACACACCTTGTTTAACAGACATTCATCTGCAGATCAGATCCACCAGGATGGATCTTCAGATCTGCAGATGATCTGCAGATGATTGTCAGTTCTGCAGATGAATGTCTGGTAAACAAGGTGTGTATGAGAATCAGATCGCCAGATATCATAGACTATGAATGCATTTTGCAGGAACGGATCTTTTGCAGATATTGTTTCCTATTGCTGTTTGTATGGTAAAACATAAATACCATCTTTACTTGGTTTGTATGTATGCATTTTATAACCGTACAGGTCTTACAGAACTGAACACTGAAAATGTTATGCTATTGTGTAAAGAAAAATTCCCCTTTCGTTATAGAATTGCTATAACGTGCTGCCGCACGTGTGCCCCTGCTAAAACGCCGCTATCCCGCTATCCCGCGGCTAAACGGGGGTCCCTTCACCCCCAACCCCCCCCCCCCCCCACCCCCCCGCAAAATCAACGACCAAATTGGTCGTATATTTTGCTGCTCCTAGAGGCAGGGCTAACGGCTGCAGCCCTGCCTCTAGTCGCGTCTATTAGCGGTGCATCGCCGCCTCTCAGTGAAGGAAGACTGAGAGGGGCGGGGGAGAGGCGGAGATACGCGCTGACAGACGTGCGTGGGGCAGGGCTGCGGTGGTTAGCCCTGCCTCAACCAGGAAGAGATCCTCGGCTGCTCGGAGGGGATTTGTGAGGTGAGGGACCCCCGTTTAGCGGCGCAATAGTGGCGGTTTAGCAGGGGCACACGTGCCCCTGCTAACTATGAGCTCTGAAGCAAGATTTATTCTCGCTTCAGAGTCTCTTTCAGCTACACATACACACTCTCTATAACTGTCACCCAGAAAGATCACTGGTGATTCTTTCTAAGCACATCCAAGAAACAATTACCATACAGGCTTTATGCTGACCAGCTTGTTTTGTTCTACACTATGTGAGAGTGGCGACCTTAAGATTTGCCCCACCATAGGGAATACAGTAGAGGAGCAGAAGTGGTTTGGCTGTTATGCCTAGTACACACCATACAATTTTCTGTAAAGCCCCATCTACACGATACGATTCTTTGTGCGATTCGATTACGATTCTATTTACGATCCGATTAAATCCGACATGTCCGATTAGGATTCGATTCAATTCGATTTGCCATTGTTTTGTAATGGCAAGTCGAATTGAATCGAATCGAATCCCGATCCGAAATGTCGGATTTAATCGGATCGTAAATAGAATCATAATCGAATCGCACAAAGAATTGTATCGTGTAGATGGGGCTTAAGATTTACCTGCCATATAGATAATTTCCAACATGTTGGAAATTATCTATATACCCATCTACCTGCCTAGCAATTAAGCATTGTTCTACTCAGCAGGAGATAACCAGAAGACAATGCACCAGAGATAATGACCAGTCTCTACCAGTACTTTACAGAAAATAATATAATTACAGAAAATCTAACAGAAAAATTTAACAGAAAATTGTATGGGCATTAGTTATCCAACACAGCAGATCGCTAGAAATATAGTCAATGATGGTGGGGGATACTTGCACACACACTGGATTTGCAAACAGTGTTTTCAAGAACAATCATTTTTGCTGAGGGCCTTTTTCCACTACCCTGCGATTTGCGATTTGATTCTGATCGCAAATTGCAAGGTACATTAAACTAATGGAAACTGCAGCAGCAATTTCAATTAGTGCGATCTGATTGTGATGCGATTTTGGTCAAAGCGCGATCGTCGTCCTGCCGCATTTTGGATGCGATTGAGCTTTACTACACTGAGTATAGTGGCTCAATCGCAATCACATTTCATAGTGGAAAAGAGCCCTGACAACTGGCTGACAAAAATGTTATTTCAGCATTAAACTTCAGAAACATTGTGAATGACACAGTTTTATTTGTACATAAAAACAAAATAAGTGAGCTGAAATATTATTTGCTATTAGACCTTTAAATTCATAGAGCCAAACTAAAGTCATTGAGTTTCTGTCAACAAAAGTGGAATTATCCTTTAAAACTATACACATTTTAACCTCTTGAGGACCAGAGGTTTATACCCCCTAGTGACCAGGCGATTTTTTTTACAATTCAGCACTTCACAGCCTTAACAGTTTATTGCTCGGTCATACAACTTAGCACTCAAATGAATTTTACCTCCTTTTCTTCCCACTAATAGAACTTTCTTTTGGTGGTATTTGATTGCTACTGTGATTTTTTTTTTATTAATTAAAATAACTTTTTTTAAACTAAAAACCCCTATTTTTTTGCTACATTATGTCTCAGAGATAATGTTCGGTGAATTTAATGTATTGGAGGTAGAGTTTACTGCATTACATGTGTCAGAGGCAACATTTGCTGCATTTCATGTGTCGGATGTAACTTTTGTCTGCACCTTATGTGTCGGAGGTAACATTTGCTGCATTCCATATGTAGAGATGGCCCGTACGGTTCACACGCGAACTTCGGTAGTTCGCATTCGCGGTGAACCGCAAACTATATGCGAGTTCGACCCTCCCCTATAGTACATCATTAGGGTCAACATTGACCCTCTACATGACAGTCAGCAGACACAGGGTAGCCAATCAGGCTACACTCCCTCCTGAAGCCCCACCCTTACAAAGCGCAGGCAGCGCCAGCCATTTCTCTCACTCATGTGGCTGTAGTAATTAGAGAAGGGAGAGAACCTGCTGACATAGGGAAAGCTTAGTTAGGCTCTTGTGTTAGGCTTGTTAGGTTGCTCCTTCTTGCTGATACTTATTGCTAAAAAGCACTCCTCATCCTCAACAACTCTTTTGAAAGCTAATGTTGTTCTTGTGATCTTTTTTGTGAGTGTGTGTGTCCCACAGACACTTGTGTTGCATATACAGCCCTGTCAGTCATTCGCAGCTGCTGGACCTTGGCCCCTTGGTGATTCCTACTGTGCCACTGCCAGGCCCAGCACATTCAGTGACTACCTGTGTGTGACAGCTGCACATTTGTAATATCAATCACTACATACCCACCTGTACAGTGCACCTACCTACCTACGTGAACGCACGCAGTTTTATATACCACCTTTCACTGCACCGGTTGACGGTACCAGTGTGTGTGACAGCTGCACATTTGTAATACCAATCACTGCATACTCACCTGTTCAGTGCACCTACCTACCTACGTGAGCGCACGTAGTTTTATACACCACCAGTCGCTGCACCTGTTGACGGTACCTGTGTGTGTGACAGCTGTACATTTGTAATACCAATCACTGCATACCCACCTGTTCAGTGCACCTACCAACCTACGTGAGCGCACGCAGTTTTATATACCACCAGTTGCTGCACCTATTCACTGTACCTATGTGTGTGACAGCTGCAAATTTGTAATACTAGTCATTGCATAATTGTTCACAGTACCTGTGTGACCGCACGCTGTTTAATATACCAGTCCGTGCATACCTGTTAACTGCACGTGTGTGACAGTTGCACATTGTATTGTAATACCAGTCACTGGATACCTTTCACTGCACCTGTGTGACTGCACATTGTATTAGTCAAGTCAGTGCATACCTTTCACTTCACCCCCCCCCCCCCCCCCCTGATATGGACAAAACAACAGACAGAGGCAGACCCAGAGGCAGGCCACCTGGCAGGTCTGTTCGAGGTCGTGCATTTTGTGCGGCCCTGGCCCAAAGTATAGTGCTCACTCAGAAGAAGGCACGTCCCATCAACTCCCAAGATTGTCAGGACGTGGTTGACTATTTCACACAGAACACCTCATCTTCCGCAGCCACCAGCGCTACTACAAGCACCACATCCGCTGCATTTGACACTTCGCAGGAGTTATTTGGTGGGGAATTGACTGATTCACAGCAATTATTGTTACAAAAAGATGAAGGCGCTAAGCAAGTTACACAACCTCATATGTCTGAGTTAGGCGGCGACACTATGGACGTAACGTGTGAGGAGGAGGATGATGAAGTACCTGCTGTTGGTGCAGTTTATGAGGTGTCTGAGGCAAGCAAAGCTGGGGAGGATGATTATGATGATACGGATGCCACGTGGGATCCCAATAGACAAGGTGACCAAGGGGACAGTTCAGAGGGGGAGTCAGAGAGGAGTAGGAGGAGACGAGTTCCTGAAAGAAGCAGGGGGAGCTTATCATCAGAAACAGCTGGTGGCAGTGTCCGGCACCATGTATCGCCACCTATGGACAGCCAGCCAACATGCCCTTCAACGTCAGCTGCTGATGCCACCATAGTGCCATCACCCCAGGGGGGGGGGGGGGAGTCAGCGGTTTGGAAATTTTGTTGTGTGTCTTGCTCAGATCAGAGCAATGCCACCTGTTCTCTCTGCCGCCAAAAATTGAGCCATGGAAAGGCCAACAGCCGCGTAGGGACAACTGCCTTACGAAGGCACATGGAGAAAAGGCACAAACTGCAATGGGAAGACCATCTGAGGAAAAGCATCACACAAAAGCAAAGCCACCCTTCTTCTCCTCTTCCTCCTTCGGGTGCATCATCTTCAGCCGCTTTCTCCCTTGCACCTTCACAATCACAGCCACCCTCCTCCACTCCGCCTCTCACCTTGAGCGGTTCCTGCTCCTCTGCCCACAGCAGCAGCTAAGTGTCCGTGAAGGAAATCTTTGAGCGGAAGAAGCCAATGTCTGCCAGTCATCCCCTTGCCCGGCGTCTGACAGCTGGCTTGGTGAAACTGTTAGCTCGGCAGCTGTTACCATACCAGCTGGTAGACTCGGAGGCCTTCCAAAAATTTGTGGCCATTGGGACACCGCAGTGGAAGATACCAGGCCACAATTATTTCTCCAAAAAGGCGATACCAAAATTGTACCATGAAGTTGAAAGGCAAGTGGTGTCATCTCTGGCACACAGCGTTGGGTCAAGGGTCCATCTGACCACGGATGCCTGGTCTGCCAAGCACGGTCAGGGCAGGTACATTACTTACACAGCCCATTGGGTCAACCTGGTGACCACTGGCAAGCAGGGAGTATGTGGCTGTGCAGCTGACCTAGTTGTGACACCTCCACGGCTTGCAGGCAGGCCTGCTGCCACCTCCTCTCCTCCTGCTACATCCTCTTCACTGTCATCCTCCTCCTCCTCCTTGGCTGAGTGGCAGTTCAACTCTACTGGTGCTGCAATCTCCTCTTCAGCTACACAGCCCCAGCTCCCCAGGGCCTAGGCTGCATGTCAGGTACGATGGTGTCACGCCATCTTAGACATGTCTTGCCTCAAAACGGAGAGTCACACTGGAGCAGCTTTCCTGGCTGCTCTGAACAAACAGGTGGATCAGTGGCTGACCCCGCACCAACTGGAGAGCAGCAACGTGGTGTGTGACAATGGCAGCAATCTCATTTCGGCTTTGAATTTGGGAAAGTTGACACATGTACCCTGCATGGCACATGTGCTGAATCTCATAATTCAGAGATTTGTGTCTAAGTACCCAGGCTTACAGGACGTCCTGAAGCAATCCAGGAAGGTGTGTGGGCATTTCAGGCGGTCTTACACGGCCATGGCACGCTTTGCCGATATTCAGCGGAGAAACAACTTGCCGGTGAGATGCTTGATTTGCGATAGCCCAACTCGCTGGAATTCAACGCTCCTGATGTTCAACCGCCTGCTACAACAGGAGAAAGCCGTCAAACAGTATCTCTACAACTACAGTCAAAGGACATGCTCTTGCCTGGGGAGATGGGGATGTTCTGGCCAAAGTACTGGAAACTCATGCGAAATGCCTGCAGGCTCATGCAGCCGTTTGAGGAGGTGACAAACATGGTGAGTCGCAGTGAAGGCGCCATCAGCGACTTGATCCCATATACTTTCTTCCTGGAGCGTGCCGTGCGTAGAGTGGTGGATCAAGCTGTGGAAGAGCATGAACAGGAACAGGAGGAAAAGTTGTGCGATCAATTTGCAGCAGAAGCAGATGATTCCTCAACACCTGCGGCAGCACAGAGGAGGTGAGGAGGAGGAGGAGGAGTCGTATGGGGAAGAGGAGTCAGATGATGAGGAAGGTGGGGGTTTTTTTGGAGGAGGAGGAGGAGACGGCGGAAGAACAACCGCAGTGTAACGATTGGTGTCAGCACGCAGAGAGAATCTAATTATTGGTGATCTGCAGTATCACCAAGAATGCAGATATATGCCTGATTATTGATGATCTGCAGAATCACCGATAATACAGATATATTGCTAACCTCTGGACACCTATAGGTATGTGAGTGTTTGGTGTAACAGTAGTACTTTGAGTAATGCACCTGCTGGGCAGGTGATCATAGGCAGTAAAGGAATACTGCTCTTGAGGGCACAGGAACCTTTCAGCAGCCTGAGACTCTCCAAGGGGTGGAGTCAGGCTGGAGATAGGAAGGACCAGAGAGTGAGTGACACCTGAAGGTGGATGTCACTATCTGATCTGGAGACTATCTCTTAAGAGGAGAGATAGCTCTCGAGGTCGGGCACACCTGGTCGGCAACACACGGACAGATTAAGTACAGAGACAGAAGGCTGATTCGGTATCCAAGGCAAGCAGGGTCTGGCAACGGAATATCAGATATGCGAGGTACCGAATCAGAGATCAGAGGGATAGTCAGGAAAGCAGTAAATCATAACAGATATCAACAGTGCCTAGTATGGGTGTGAGGTCCTTGGTCTCTACACCCTGGAACTAGTCTGATGAATAACAGATAGATAACACAAATTCCCTAGTCTGGTGTGAGGTCCGTGGTCTCTACACCCTGGAACTAGTCTGAAGTATAACAGATTGATAACGCAAGTTCCCTAGTCTGGGTGTGAGGTCCGTGGTCTCTACACCCTGGAACTAGTCTGAAGTATAACAGATGGATAACACAAGTTCCCTAGTCTGGGTGTGAGGTCCGTGGTCTCTACACCCTGGAACTAGTCTGAAGTATAACAGATGGATAACACAAGTTCCCTAGTCTGGAGTCTAAGCATAAACAGAATAACAGTACAAGTAATCTGGCTCAGTGTGAATTCCCAGGTCCACCTGGTTCAAACACACTGTTGGATCTGACTAAGGTCTGAGTGCTTCCACGTAGTGTTCGCAACGGCAGACAACTTGAGACTGGCCAGCAGTAACTATATATGGAGTAGTGCTCTCCGGCACCACCCCTAATTGATCAACCAATAGTAACCTGCTCTGGAGTCAGCTGATCGGCGTGATCAGCTGATCTCTCCTTGCCCAGTAAAAGAGTTCTGCCTCTCAGCACGCGCGCGTATTCCTAAGCCTGCATGCACTAACAGACTCAGCCACATCAGACACATGCTGCAGCGTGCAAACCGCCGTGCTGGACGCGGAACCAGCTGCCTTACTGTTGTTACATGCGGCGGCTTTTCCGCGTTCTGCCCTGTTACCAGACGCACGCTTCCGCGCGCAAACCGCCGCATTGGACGCGGAATCCGCCGCCTCCTCAGCAGCACACGCGGCGGCTTTTCTACGTTCTCTCACACGCACCAAGTATCGCAGGGGGCTTGTGCTGCTCAACTTTCCCGTGGTATTGTGCTGGGGGGAGGAGGAGAACTTAGCTGACATCACTGAGGAAGAGCAAGAGGAGATGGACAGTACGTCTGCATCCAACTTTGTGCAGATGGCGTCTTACATGCTGTCCAGCCTGTTGAGGGACCCCCGTATAAAAAGCTCAAGGGGAATGAGCTGTACTCGGTGGCCATGCTACTAGACCCTCGGTATAGGCACAAAGTGGCAGAGATGTTTCCAAATCACTAGAAGGCAGAAAGGATGCAGCACTTGCAGAACAAGATGGAAACTATTATTTACAGTGCGTTTAAGGGTGATGTCACAGCACAACACAATGAAGGTAGCACTGCCAGTAATCCTTTTCCCATGTCCACGCAGGCAAGGACAGGACGCTCCAGCGATCTCATGGTGATCTTGGACATGCGGACATTCATTAGTCCAACGTCTCGTCTTAGCCCTTCCGGATCCACCCTCCACCAACGCCTCAACCAGCAGGTAGCCGACTACCTGGCCTTAAGTGTGGATGTAGACACTGTGAGCAACGATGAACCCTTGGACTACTGGGTGCGCAGGCTTGACCTGTGGCCAGAGCTGTCACAATTTGCCATCCAACTTCTGTCTTGCCCTGCCTCAAGCGTCCTGTCAGAAAGGACCTTCAGCGCAGCTGGAAGCATTGTCACCGAGAAGAGAATTCGCCTAGGTCACAAAAGTGTTCAGTACCTCACCTTTATCAAAATGAATGAGGCATGGATCCCCGAGGGCTACTGCCCGCCACGAAGACTAAGTCAGTCCCCACACACAGCATCTCTGCCTGCACGCCATGTGACTGCCTGCCCCATGACTAAAGGTGGGCATACACTGGTCGATTTGCCATCAGATTTGACCAACAGATAGACCCCTCTCTGATCGAATCTGATCAGAGAGAGATCGTATGGCCACCTTACTGCAAACAGATTGTGAATCGATTTTAGCCTGAAACCGGCCGGCGCGAGTCCTTCTCTGCTGTCTTCTTCTCCGCTTCAGCTCCGCTCCGCTCTGGCTACTGAACTTCCTGTCCAGGGGAAGTTTAAACAGTAGAGGGCGCTCTACTGTTTAAACTTCCTGCCGGGACAGGAATTTCTGTGTAGCTGCAGGAACGGTCCGGAGCTCGGTGAAGAAGACAAATGCCGCTAACGACGCACTCCTGACCCACCGGCAACCGAAAAAAATCTTCCGCGCGAATGGGTAGACGGGAATTGACGGGAACGATCGATTTCGGACGGAAATCGATCGTTCTGTCAGCGGTGTGCGCGACGATTTCACAGCCGCTTCGAACACTGTGATCGAAACTGCTTTATATCGGTGGGAATATTTGGTCTGTCAGTGTGAAGCAGTACACTAATTACACTACCTGACTGGTGTATACACATGCAAGATGTTTTAAAGCACTTTAGGCCTCCAATTTAGCATGCAATGTGATTTCTGCCCTTAAAACGCTGCTGTGCGTCGAATCCAGATTTTTCCCGGGGAGTTTTGGCGTGTATCCCACTCCTCCACTCAAAAACTCAGATGTTAGACCCCTTGAAACATCTTTTCCATCACTTTTGTGGCCAGCATAAATGTTTCTAGTTTTCGAAGTTCGCCTCCCCATTGAAGTCTATTGCAGGTCCCGAACGTTTGCGTAAACCAAACTTTTTGTTAAGGTTCGCGTTCAAGGTTTTTGGGGAACCGAAAATTGGAGGTTCGAGCCATCTCTATCCATATGTTAAAAGGTAACGTTTGCTGCATTTCATGTGTCGGAGGTAACGTGCAATTATTGCATCCTGCAATTATTGTATGATGACCATAGTGGCTGCATTTGATATTTCAGGGCTGTTACAGCATTTGGCATTTTGGGGGCTCATGAATACTAAATGGAATGCTAATACATGAACCAAAAGAAACATGACAGGAAAATTGATCGATTTCACTGGCCACTTTATTAGGTACATCTTTCTAGTACTGAGTTGAACCACTTTTTGCCTTCAAAATTGCCTTAACCTCTTGAGGACCGCAGTGCTAAACCCCCCTAGTGACCAGGCCATTTTTAGTAAAATAGGCCACTGCAGCTTTAAGGCTAAGCTGCAGGGCCGCACAACACAGCACACAAGTGATTCCCCCTCCCTTTTCTCCCCACCAACAGAGCTCTCTGTTTGTGGGGTCTGATTGCTCCCCCCATGTTTATTTATATTTAATCAATATTATTGTTACTTTTTTTTTTTTTTTTTTTTAAACCTGTTTCTTTAAAAATCTTCCCTCTCCACAGCCAGCCAATTATGGCGATCGGCTGTCATAGGCTTCTGCCTATGGGAGCCGATCGCTCTCTTGTCCCCCAGGGGGACAGCTGTGTGACATGGCTGTCCCCAGTACAGCGCTGCTGCCGATCGCAGCGCTGTACATAGAAATAGATGGCGATCACGCCGTCTAACAGTCTCCCGAGCGGCAATAGCTGCCTCATCACTGCCTCATTTAGATCTCATGTAGGCCTTATAGACATAAGGCTGCAGAACTAGAGATGGCCATAGAGATGCAAAAATTAATAAATGTTATGCAGCTTAGGCCTAATCATGATGACAAACTCTACTGAGCACTGAGATCAAGTTCCTTCTGGCCTCAGTCACACTCGGGCATCATAGCATTGCTGCTATGACGGCGCCCAGTTTCGGTTCTCGGCTCTCAGAACCGCGCGCTGAAATGAACTGATCCATGCTGGAGGACCTTGTCCCAGCTCTGAGGCCTTGCCTAACTTCATACTGAATCAGTTGCGATAAGCATGCAACACATTGCAATGAAATTGAAAATGAGTGTCTTCTTTTAAAGACATGTTACTTTGTCGCCATTTATTTGGTGGGCATAATATGCGCATGGTCAGGTAGCGCACAGCTCAGCTTATCACAACTTACTTCTATGACTCATTTTCTTAAATTAAAAGTGGCAGTCATGCAAGGCCATTTTCAGGCATAGGCAAAACAGACAGTAACAAATGAAGAGTGTGCCAAAGAGCCATGCAAAGTTCATTAGTTACTATACTCAGCTGCTGTTAACATGATGGCAGTGATAGAATTAAATTGGGGGGTTAAGTATTGGGGCTTGACCAGTATTTGGTAGTGTGGCTACTATTGTCACACTTAAATCCTAATTCTAACATTTTTTTTTTCTACATAATGCCTCTCCCAGCAAGAAAGTTGACTCTGTGTGTGTGTGTCTGCACCCCATCCTTATAACTCCATCCATATACATTAACAGAGGCACTTAGACTGAACAGACCGTTGCAATCCTCAGAGAAACTTTAGAGTTTAAAAAAAATGTTTTTAGAAGAAAAAAGAAAAGGTTGCATTCAAACCTAAGATGAGCAAGATGGTTACTTCTCTCCAGCAATTTTGTTTTGTACGGCACTAATACAGTGGTTTGCACTAAAAAGCCAACGGTACTGGCATGTTAAAAAAGACTGCTTTGTTTTTTTCTGCTTACAAATCTGTCATGTAAAATGCAGCATGATAACAGTTGGGCCTGTGATACAGTTGGTAACTATTTACCTCAGAAGTGCAGTTGCCTGGTGTTACAGTGATATGCTGGCTCTCATCCTTCCTTTCACACTTCCCAAAGGTGACAGTTATCTGAGTGTGGAAAATGCATGCTCACAACTTTCTAGTTATAGTTTGTTGTCTTGTAAATAACACTGAGATTAACTGGCTAAGTGACACTCCATCCTTGTTAGGAAACTGTTTCAACTGTTTCAAAAAGACTTCATCAGTGAAGTCTTTTTGAAATGTATTGCTTGTACAAATGACCTTTCCAGTTCAAATCACAGCCAGGTATGAATTTTTCCAAACTGTCTATAAGCTTTAAGTGCACTTCTTAGCAAGCATGGTTTGGAGTACATATTGTCTAGAAATATCCTACTTTTTGCAGCAATCAGAGCAACCTAGAGCAAGAGCACTTGCTACACATATTTAGAGATTATCAGAATTATTGCCAATAAAAATACTCCAGTGTAAAAGTTAAGGCAGAACTTTGAGCATCGGTAATGCACCTGAAAGGAAAAAGCATATCCTCACCTTTTTATTATTATTATTATAATAGTATTCATATAGCGCTGACATCTTCTGCATCACAACTGTGATGTGGTGAACATCTTCTAGTCACATGTTACAAGATTGCTCCTTTAACCAGTCCCTTCTGGTAATGGGTACTAGGGGAACGTAAAGGAAATATCGACAGGCCCAAAAGCCAATCACCCTTACCTGCTTTATAATGTAAATGCTTGCTGGGAGATCACTACATCTACACCACAATCTGCAGCCTCTTCAGGAGTCCATACTACCAAGCTGGGGCACACACCACAGAGTGCGGAAGCAGGAAATTTGGGCGCATGAGGCAGGTGGACAAAAAGGGCGCCGCCATTCACTCCTATAATAAATATCGTTTAACCACTTCAGGACTCAGCCTTTACCCCCCCTTAAGGACCAGCGCTGAATTCTAAGATCTGTGCTGGGTGGGCTCTACAGCCCCCAGCACAGATCAAATACCAGGCAGAGCGACCAGATCGCCCCCCTTTTTTCCCCACTAGGGGGATGATTTGCTGGGGGGGTCTGATCGCTCCTGCATGCGTGTGGGTGGCGGGGGGGGGGCACCTCAAAGCCCCCTCCACCGCAGGATTCCCCCTCTCCCTCTTCTCCCTCGCTGCCCCGGAGATCGGAGGCTGCACAGGAACGGATCTGTCCTGTGCAGCCTCTAACAGGCTCCTGCCTGTCATGTGACAGCGATCCCCGGCCGCTGATTTCTGCCGGGGATCGCTGATCTAGTACAACGCTGCTACTGTTAGCAGCGTTGTAAAAATGTAAACAAAGCGGATTATTTCCGCTTGTGTTTACATTTAGCCTGCGAGCTGCGATCGGCAGCCCGCAGGCTATTCACGGAGCCCCCCGCTGTGAATTGACAGGAAGCAGCCGCTCGCGCAAGCGGCTGTTTTCTGATTAATTAGCCTGCAGCCGGCGACGCAGATGTGCGTCGCTGGTTCTGCAGCTACCACTTTGCCGACGCGTGTTATGAGTGCGCGGTCGGCAAGTGGTTAATGGGCGCCCAACAGGAAAAAAGGGCGCCGGAGAAAAATAACATTTTACAAGCGGCGCCCGGAGACTTTTAATGTTTTATAACTGCTTCTCATGATTACACATTATTTAATGATTTATAATTTTTTAAACATTATTTTTAAACGAAAAACAGTACAATATTTTTTTAAAACACTATTTTTAAAAGAAAAACAGCACAATATTTTTTTAAAACGTTATTAATGCTTATCACAGGGGGGTCTTAGGTTTAGGCGCCACCAGGGGGGTCTTAGGTTTAGGCACCACCAGGGGGGTCTAGGGGTTAGGGGTAGGTACAGGAAGGGTTCTGTGTGAGAGTAGGGTTAAGTATAGTTTCAGTAACATTCTTATTAAACTTTTATAAAACGTTATTATACATTTCACTTTTTAAACAGGGAAGATTAACTTTTTTACAATTCCCGATTTCATACACATTATTTAATGAATGTTACTCATGCTTATCGTTTAAAACCCTGCGCCCTTTTTTCCGGGCGCCCTTTTTTAACGTACGCACAGAATGCACAAGAAAGTAGTTGTGTGAGAGGGAATAACATAGTGGGCATTAGAAAATGGAAAATAAGTGCTGCCCCTACAATGCTGCTCTTACCCAAATGGGAATCTGGGATCCTGAAACACACTTTGGAGGACATAAGAAAGCAATGTACAGTGGAACCTTGGTTTGCGAGCATAATTTGTTCTGGAAACATGCTTGTAATCCAAAGCACTCTTATATCAAAATGAATTTCCCCATAAAAATGAATGGAAATCCAGTTAATTGGTTTCGCAACCCAAAAACAGTTATGGTAAAACTAGGCCTAAGGCCCATTTAAAAATGGGCGCTAGGCTGTGGCCATGACCAAAGCACTGTTCTCTCTCTCTTTTTCATGAGCCACGCGTGCACACGTCGCGTGCGCACCCACCCAAGCAAGTTGAACACGCACCTACCCGCGTACAAGCCCCCCCCCCTTCTGGACCTGTCCTCCTCTGCTGCGTCATTCCCCCAGCTCTCTGCAGTGTCTCTGCATCCCTGCACATGCACAAAACTGAAAAAGCACTGACACAGGGACATGGGACGAAGAGATAATTGCCTATTATTAGTTAGGATAGTATAAAAATATGTAACCAAGACTTTCACTATAGCTAACAGAATCATTGCCATCTGTTGGCTCGCCACAAACTTTTTTTGGTGTGGTGTGTTGCTTTAACAAGAAACTTATCCAATGACAGTTACTTTTGAGGATTCCATGGAATTGTGACTTTGCACAGTCTCTGCACTCAGATTAAGTACAATCCTGCAGCCCCAAAGGGAGAAAATCTGTCGGCTCAGTTGTGATGACAAGATACATGTATATTTTTTTTTTGCTTGTATATCAAGACGTTGCTTCTACATCAAGTCAAAATTTCACAAAAATGTTTGCTTGTATTGCAAAGCGCTCTTAAACCACGTTACTCTCAATCCAAGGTTTTACTGTAGATGTTCTGGGAGTAATGTGAGTCAGGACATGCTTGGGTTGGCCCTAGGAAGTAGTAGGGTAGGGTGATATTCTGGCGTATGCTGAGAAGCTAATTTATATTAGACACACTATGGAGGAAGCCAACATACTTTGCGGGCTTTGTGAAGCTGAGATACATACACACCAAACCCGAGGACAGCTTTTTCCTCCACTGCTTACGCCCCAGCTGTGCATCATACTACCTCTATCTTAGGGCAGACAAGGCTGTTGACGAGGGCAGCTGCTGACAATGCTCATGGATCCTCCCTCCTAACTTAGAAAACCTATGTTTACAACTATTGTTACAGCTGATGGTAGTGTCATCTAGGGAGCAGGGCCGGTTTAAGCAACAATGGGGCCCCAGGGCAAAATAAACCTGGGGGCCCCCCCCCAACATATACCCCGGAACAAAAATCGGCATTAGGGGACCTTTTTTGCAGCTGATATAGTCAGGGTGTCAAGTCCCAATCGGTCAGAGCTCCACATTCTGGGTATCCCAGCCTGCATGGGGGACAAGGGGTTAAAAAGTTTCAGGAGGGGGGACCCCACATAATTTTTTTTTAAAAATTCCCACACTCTAAACGTAAAAAAAATTGGGAAAATAGGAAAAAATGCCAGGGATCTTCATACAGCCATATTGCGGCTGTATAGCGATCCCTGGCCAAAGCGCTGCGGCTGCGTATAGACCCCCTGGAAACCCTGTCAGGAAATTTATTGCGCTTTCATTGATGCATGTAAAATTACACTACCGTTAGGTTTGCTACTAAAAGTTACATTTACCGCATTTAAAACTATACTTTTTTCCTTCTAAACTTTAAAATCGATTTTCTCAAAAACTATAAGGTCTTTTTGAAAAATAGTTTTTTCCTCTTATTCCTAATGATCTCCTTAACATATCCTGCAAATTTAGGGTTTCTAGCATTTAAGATGGATTAGCTATTAACCATTAAAGTCGGCAGGTTTTTAAATGTGTTTTTTTTTTCCTTTGAAACTTTAAAATCGATTTTCTCAAAAACTATAAGGCCGATTTGAAAAAAATGTTTTTCCTCTTGTAGCCACTGGGGGCCCCTACAAGCTCTGGGGCCCTGGGGCAGCTGCCTCCTTTGCCTTAATGGTAGCGCCGGCCCTGCTAGGGAGTGTTACATATGATGGAATTTGGAGCACAGTTGAGAAAATATGGAAAGGAATAATGAGGGCCTAGGTAATTGCCCATATTGTCTTCTGCTGTGATTACCGGGCATGTCTCATGTCTTCTTCCTATTCTAGTCTTAATAAGAAGCAGAAGTGATCAAGGCCAGCCACTCAGAGACGTACATGTCAACACCATTATCAAATCAACTGAACATCAATGGCTTAGCTGTTTTTAGGCATAGGCTAAATGGACAGATGCTTAGGGTGACAATTGAAGGAGGAGGCACCATAGAGCTAGTCCAAGCATGCTGATTTTTATATCTTTTTTATATAGACAACTGCTAGTTCTCTTAATAATGGAATGGATGATAATTTCAACAGTTAATCTAGTACTGCTGAATAAAATAACACAGGAGGCCTGATATGGCAAGTGCAGTTAATGTACTAATAAGGCTGCAATTGTTTTAGATTTGGCGTGTATTGATTGTTGCAACTCTTCCAGATTTCCAGGGGAATATTTAACAATTAACAGTATAAGCGGTTATACTGTATATTCACCCGCACGCACAATACAAATTATAGGAAGAGTGTGTTATGTGGGTTCAGTCAGTTTGGGCCAGTGAAGTATATCTGGTGTGGTGATAATGTATTATCATTATAGATTTATTTTGAGAAACAGAGAGGCACTATAATTGGGAATATAGTAAAGGGGAGCACTGTAATGTGGGCAGTTGGAGAAATGAGTTGGCAGCCTGGTCTGTACTGTGTTCCTTCAAATAAATGTTCTTTCATCATCAGATGATCTATGCAGCAGTTCTTTCACAAATGCAATGTAAACTCAAGGAGAGGTTATCAGTATGACAAGCAACATCCCAAACAGAACCTTAAACAAGCAAGAAAATTCACTGGTGTTGGAATTTATCTCTGCCATTGCTTCTACCGTATGACCAGCCTCTACCTGCCATACTTTCTGTTCATTTTGACATAAGCATGGAAGTATTTGTCCTGCTGGATTCCTCCTCCTTGCAGTAGTTACAACAACATGATACCATAATAAACTGCATGGTGATCACATGGAGATATATTTCCAAAAGATCTGTAAACTCAACGTGTGCAGCCAGTGCACGTTACATTTACAGGGATTTACACAATTTATGTAGCGAGTTACACAAATTGCATAACTCCCTACATGATACATGCATCACTTACATTGCCTGTTACCCAAAGCGCCCCCCACATAGTTGCCATTTATCTCCTCACCCCCTGTTCCCTGCAGAGTCTCTGCATTGAGTCTCCTCTTCATTACAGAAGCCCCATTTTGTATGTTGCCATCTTCTGCCTCCCAATCACATGACATGCTTCAGGAGCTGGAAGACTGCAGCATAAAGCATGATGTTAAACACATCATTCTTTTTTTTACTTGACAGAAAAAAACAAGGGGTTTATGCATTGTTTACAGTGATATGAAACTCAAATTTTATCTATGGTCTAAAGCATACAACAAATCGGAAAAAAATATGATTAGTTTTCACATTCCTGGAAGGGTTAATAGCTCAAACTTCTATTTCACTCAGAAGCTAGCTGATAAGATTGATGTTGTAATTCCAAAATTATCAGATTGTGTTGAGATGTATTAAGCTGAGTACAGTAGAGTTTTAGGAAAGGTTCTGCTGTATTCAGGAGGGAATCAGAGATCTTTCTCTTGTATTATAAACTGTCTTCCCGATGCGGAAGTATTTACGCATCGTAGTCTCTCACACTGCCCTACGCGCGGCATCACAGCGGCACGTAGGCGCACCTTGATGATGCGCAGAGATGGTCGCATCCACTGCTGGCGTGACTTCAACTACCCGCCCAGCTCATAATCAATTAGGGGCGTTACCTGGACTATTTAAACGGCAGGTCAGCAGCACCTGAGCAAAAAGGCGCAAGGTGTGACTCTGACATACTGCTGGTAAGTTTCATGATACTGTTTTCACCTCCACTTGCCTTCTAACCTGCCTTTTTATCCCTCATTTATTCCTCAAACCTGCCCTATTTATACTTCACTTGTTAACTCACTCTACCTAACCAACATCCTTGTTTTTCACACATTAGTATATTTTACACTATAAACACACGTTGTACGATTACTTTATTACCATCACTATATTTATCATCACTACACTTCCTACTCACATTAGCCAGTCTAGCTTCACCCCTCCCTCCAAAACCTCCTTTCACTCCCCCTATCCATACCCCCATTATACCTTACCCTAATTACCTTCCCTGCCAATCAAACCAAACTTCTCTCCCCCCCCTCCGGAAATAAAACCCAGCCCCCGTCTTCACACTTTCCCAGCTCAAACACACATACACAACAAAGAAATTGATTTGTATATTAAGCCTGTTTTGTCCGATCACACACCAATATGTGCTTTTTATTCCCAGTTGTGTACTCCTACTCTTACTGCCTGATGAAGCGGGTATAGACCTAGCGACACGCGTTGTGTTAAACCCCTGGCGTGTACCAATAAATATACCTTTGTTGAAATACACAGCTTTTTGTGTCTGCTCGAAGGAGGTAAGTCCACCACTGCCTCCTAAGCAATTTTAAATACTGGTTTTATCCTTTTGGCGCCTCTGTTCAGTTTATAATACATTATACATCCACCTTGGTGGAGGGGGATACCCCTTTTCTTCACGTCTACAAAGAGCGACTTCTTAATCCTGAGGGAGGACAGGTTAATCTCCTCACCTGCTTACACAGTGGTTGCCTGGAGGTAACCCTGGTTTGTGAGTATACATTTTTACTCTTTTTCATCATACCAATTGCCTTGACTTACTACACTATATTGGGCTCTCTATTCTCCTTTTTTACAGAGATCTTTCTTTGCTTCAGAAATTACTTCATTATCATTACAAGACAATCTGTTAATTTGTCCTGCAACAAGCAATGTAATCAGCTTGGCTTCAGTGAAGTGTAAAGGGAGCCATACATCAGGCGACTGGGCAGCCGATCGACCATCCGATTAGATTATTATAGTCAAAGCGGATGAAAATAGGTGCCGCCAAGTACATGCCCGACTGACAATGCGACCAATTCCAGGACGAAATTAGTTGCATAAGTTGATTGCACATGCTGCAAGATGTTGGGCCGACTTACTCAATCAGGTGAGCAGCGGTAACGGCATGCAATTTCAGGATGATTGACGAACGTGAGGAAACCCCTGGCACTGTCCCGCCTAATGTTAAATGTCCCCCCGATGCCCTGTGCAAGTTATACATTACCTGTCCACAGCCTATGCTTGTTGCTGCTGGCTCCGGACTGTGTACGCTTTCCATAAATGCGCGCCTCACATAGTTGCCTAGTAAGGGTGCGCGTATGACGTCAGACGTCATACACGTGGCCACGTTACTAGGCAACCACGTGGTGTGTGTGCATGAAGAACAGAGCCTGGAGCCAGCAGGGACAAATGGAGGCTGCAGACAGGTAATGTATAACTTGCACTGGGCACTGGGGGGGGGGGGGGGGGGATTTAACATTAGAGGTATAGCGTTGGGGCGGCGAGGCGGTCAGATGCGGCATCACAAGGCTAATTCCAGATCGATTTCAGCATGAAATTGATCGGGAATCAGCCTGCTGTGTATGGACAGCTGCAAGTTCTCTCTCTAATCAGATTCGATAAGAGAGAGATTTGTCTCTTTGTAGAATCTGCACATCATCGCTAGATGTATGGCTAGTGGCTACCTTAAATGTTCCCTCCAGTAATATTATATCAGTCTTTTTCAGTGTTATTACTATTACTTTTATGCTGTGTTTAATGTTTTAGGGCAATAATGCAATTTTGAGTTTCATACAACTTTAAAGGGAACCTGAGGTGGGGATCTAAATTAAAAAAAACAATGCTACCTGATCCAGGGGGCCAGGCAGATCAGGTAGCCACCATTCAGGATGCTCTCTGCCTGCAGTGGGTTGCAGTGGGTTAGTCTCATTTTTGTGACCCCTGGGGTCACAACACTGGAAGAAGATGCTCTGTGTCTCACACACAGCAAGCAGGGAGGCGGGGGAGTGGCAGGGGGAGCAGCCAGGGAGAGAAAGAGCTGCCCAATGGCAGCTAGGAAAGGCCTGCAAGAACGCCCCCAGAGGTCGTTTGAGCAGGGAATACCTCTCCTCCCTTACCCCTCGAGATTAGCGACAATTGCTTCTCACCAATTTGGGGGGAGTGATATAGCAGCACAGGTGGGGGGGGGGGGGGGGTCAGAGATTGGCGTGGCGGCGACCAAGAGGCATGTCCTGCGGAAGGGAACATGCCTCTGTGTTCCACCTGCCCCCCGCTGCACCACCTCGGGTACACTTTAAGGACAGAGCTGTGGATTCAAGCTTGTATAGAACTTTGAGCTAGGCGTGTCTCTAGGGGCTTAGTACCAGGTCACTGGCTCCAGATCTTGTCAGGAGTACCCGGGATATGAGGATTCAGAGTGCCCGCTGGCATTGCTGTTATAGTCGAGGCGTCCCCGCTGTTACTATAGTTGCAGAAGTGTGGAGTGCAGTGGGCGGATGCTTTCTAGCCTGGCTGAGATCACATGGGGCTGGACAGCCAGTGAGGCAGAAGTGGCTGCCATGTACTGCTCCTTATTTGAATGTAAAAGCTCAGTTTCAGCTGGAGCTCGGATGCTGCTGCGTGGGCTGTCCTGCTCTCTCTTCCCCTGCCTTGATAATGGACACTGTGTGACCTGGCAGGGGAGAGAATGTGAAGTGCAGCGGACCCAAGAATGTGAAGTCCAGTGGCCCCACCCCCCCTGCACCAGACATGAACACACACAGCATCCTGTGTGAACTCTGAATCCCCTGTGGCTGTGTAGCTAGTGGTAAAGCTGTGATCCTTGAGCATTTTTCTCCTCTCCTCTGTCATCTCGTGCTCTTTCCCCTCTCTCTGTCTGTTTTCCTACCCCCCTTCCATCTTGTCCAACACCCAAACAACACCCCCCCCCCACACACACACACACACACACACACCACCACCACCACCGTTTTTTAGTCCTCTTTCCATCCATTGTTTTTCTATCCCCCCATCTTGTGCTTCCCCCTGTTCTCCCTTTCCCCCTACATCTTGTGCTCCCCCGGAGATCACAATCTAATCCTACCATAGTCATATGCCCTACCATATTATTATTATGTATTTATATAGCACTGAAATCTTCTGCAGCACATTACAGAGTACATAGTCATGTCACTGACTGTCCTCAGAGGAGCTCACAATCTAACCCTACCATAGTCATAGTCTAATGTCCTACCGTATATTTATTATGTATTTATATAGCACTGACATCTCCTGCAGCACTTTACAGAGTACGTAGTCATGTCAGTGACTGTTCTCAGAGGAGCTCACAATCTAATCCTACCATAGTCTAATGTCCTACCATAATATTATTATTATTATTATTATTATTATTATTATTATTATTATTATTATTATTATTATTATGTATTTATATAGCACTGAAATCTTCTGCAGCACTTTACAGAGTGAATAGTTCTGTCACTGTCCTCAGAGGAGCTCATAATCTAATCCCTACCATAGTCATAGTCTAATATGCTACCATATTATTATTATTATTATTATTATTATGTACTTATACAGCACTGATATCTTCAGCAGCACTTCACAGAGTACATAGTCATGTCACTGACTGTCCTCAGAGCAGCTCACAACATAATCCTGCCATAGTCTAATGGCTAGCACAATATTACCACCAGCCAGACCTCATCATCACCACCAGCTAGTCCTCAGCATCACTACTAGCCAGGCCAGCATCTCTGCAGCATAATAGCCAGCCAGGCCTCAGCATCATCACCATCCATGCCAGCATCATCACCAGCCAGGCCTCAGCATCACCACCAGCCAGGCCTCAGCATCACCACTCAGCATCACCACCAGCCAGGCCTCAGCATCACCGCCAGCCAAGCCTCAGCATCATCACTAGCCATGCCAGCATCACCAACAGCCAGACCAGCATAGTATCATCACCAGCCAGCATAGCATCACCGTAAACCCAGCACAGCATAATCGCCAGTTGAGCACAGCGCCCAGGCCAACTGAGGATAAGACAGAAGCCAGGCTGCCTATTTATGTGAATTGTTGCGTATTTATGAAATTTAAAGGAGTTATCAGGCTAAAATTCGTAAAATGAGCCTTACTGTGTCTGCGTGATGCGCCTCTGTCAATCATGGCCACATGTGCCGTGGCAAACTGCACAGGCACAGAACTACTGCACCTGCGCAGTTCACCGTGGCCCATGTGGCCATGATTAAAACCGGCGCTTCGCACAGACACAGTAAGGCCGGCCCCGCGGTCGGCCTGAATACCAATCACAGAGCCCGGGAGAGCAGCGGGGAGAGGAGGGGTCGGCGTGGGACAGTCGGCTACAAGGGGCTGGAGAAAGCCCCAGGTGAGTAAGGCTCATTTTACGAATTTTAGCCTTATAACTACTTTAAGCCAACCCATGACCACACCCATTTTCCTGCTGCATGGCCACACCCATTTTTTTGCTGTGGTGCACTAGGCGCTGCACATTCTCTCTCTTGGTGCCCAGGGGTTCCCCAGATCTCCCAGAATCATAGCAATGCCCCTGCTGTGAGCCCTAGTTTACATTGCTCAGTTGCATTGCAGAATAGTTCTGCATGTCAGTTCACTGCCCATACAATTGTATGGGTCTGTTCACAGTACAGTGATGTAAAGATCATGTTAGTCTTGCTGCGTGCAGGTTTTGAATTAATTGTCTATGTCCAGTCTCCATTGCAGTTAACACATGTTAACACGTGTGTTATGCAACTGACCATTGTGAATCCAGCCTTATACAATTTTTTGTTTTTTTTTGCTGGTCATCTTTTCTCAATGCATAAAGAGAGGAAATAACAAGATAGAATTACCTGGCAAGTTACGCAGTACATTTTTTGCACACTTGCATAAGCGATATACTTCCAATGGTTCCACAAATGAAAAATGTACTTCTTGTATTTTGGGTCTGTGATCAATGTGAAATAGTATTACTATTGTATGCCAAGTATTACCATTATTTATATTCTATTATATTGAGATGCTTTTATGTTAGGATCCTTAGTAGAATATACTAACTATATTCAAGTTCTAATTTATAATTTTTTTAAACAAAGTATCAAAGTTTGATGCCACAACAAAGCAACCAAATCTGAGGATATCTTTAGCTCTGAATGACTTTGAAGCAATGGGAAAGTACAAGAGTCAAAGACAATGATCTATAGAAAGATCTGTTGCCCAGTGTCAGATATTTGAGGCCGTGAAGAAGACACAACCTCCTGGTCTATATTAAGCACAGGATTTTGCCTATTCTTTCCTTGCAGTATAAAAACAGACTAATAAAGTAATCAAACCACATCACTTGTTTTTTTCATTTTATAAACCTGGCCGATAATGCAAAATTTTACATTGTAAAGATATATCATACAATTTGTGTAAATGCATGAATGTAGCTAATGACTGGTTGTTGCATCTGCCAGTTAGGCCTAGGGCCCACAAGACATCGCTCCTGTGCTTGCAATCGCTTTGTGCGGCATTTTCCTGCGCATTTTTCACAGCAATTGGAAGCGTTGTACAATCTACTGCTAGTAAACGTACAGTGCATTAGATTAGTGTTTCTGTGTACTTGTTTGTATTGATTAAAGTTTCAAAGCGAATCTTAAGGGAAAACTAACTTATGATATGATGTATGTGTCATACAGCTAAGAAATAGAAAAAGAAAATTAGTAGCACAGATATGAGTCTCGTATTGTTTCCAGTACAGGAAGAGTTAAAAAACTTCAGTTATCTATGTAAAAGAGCTTTTCTGAGCTCTCCGACCCAACTTGGGACTGCTACAGTCCTGTTTTCTGAAGCACTTATCTCAACCTGTCTTTCACTGTTTCTTGTTTGTTTACGTTTTTTCTGCCAGGAAGTTCAAAGGGTCATACGCTCTGCTCTGTTTCATCATTTAAAATATAGAGTGTAATCTGTAAACTGCAAATATTAGAGAATGATGCAATGTTATAGAAAAAAAGCTATATAACTGAAAATAAAGATATGAGACTCTTTTCTTTTCTACTAATGTTATATTAATTATCCGTACTACACATACAATTCATTATATAAGGTTGTTTTTTCGCTTCAGTGTTACTTTAAGTACCTGCCTGGTCTCCTGATGTCAATTTCCACCTGATTCATGTGCTTAGCCCCACCTCCTTGCACAAAAGGTCAAAGGCGCTTCTCTATCTCCAAGTAGCGCTCCTATCTTTTGCATTGATGCACAAAAGGCGTTTCGCTGCACATTTTCCACATCAGCTGGAAGCACTGTACAATCTCTTGCGATTGTACAGTGTTTCCGATTAGAGTGTTTGTTTGTGGTTGTTTGTTTTAAATAAAGTTTTAAGTATCTGCCCAGTCTCCCTATGTCAATTTCCACCAGCCTCCAGCACTTAGCCCTGCCCCCTTGCACAAAAGGTTATAGGCGCTTCTCTATCTCCATATAGCGAAACGCCAATGACCTCCTCTGAAACCCCCTATGCAATGGCTGGAGTGTCTGGATTTTGTAATGGTTAAGGGCTCTGCCTCTGACATGGGAGACCAGGGTTTGAATATCAGCTCTGCCTGTTCAGTAAGCCAGCACCTATTCAGTAGGAGACCTTAGGCAAGTCTCCCTAACACTGCTACTGCCTATAGAGCACGTCCTAGTGGCTGCAGCTCTGGCGCTTTGAGTCCGCCAGGAGAAAAGCGCTATATAAGCGTTTGTCTTTGTCTTTGCAATGGAAATCAGGATCCTTGATTAACAAAATCTGCATGCAGCAGATATCTCAATGCAGTGGAGAGATCTATTAGCCACTGTACAATGGCATACAATACAACACCATAAAATTACTACACAGTCATTATCACTGGCATTATTGAGTGGACGTTGTTTAGAGAACTCTTACACTTCACAACGTTACTTGTGAAATACATACAGCAGGATTAGTGCTCACTAGTTACCCTGCCCTGCAATTCCCCAGTACTCCCCACTGCTGGGAAAAGTTCTAATTTGGATTGTTATGGGAAAATAACTACTAAATGAATGGTCACTCTGATGATGACAACCATGCAGACTGGCCATCAAGTCTGTCATTGCAGTGCATAGTTAGAGGTCATCTTCTTCAGGGCACTGATAGACGTAAACTGGCAGTACCACTATGGACCCACCTGAAAGTCAGGACAGCTGATATAGAACTGTAATGAAACTGAAATGTAACAGACCTATAGTGGAGACACAATATTTATTTTTTAAAGTGCCAACATTGCATAACTAAGAGATCTGTAGATCTTCTAGCGTTCTATAGTGATGTACACAAAAACTGCATTGCTGTTATAAGGTCCACCCACCCCTCTACCAGTATCTTTAGAGTTGTCAAGGTGACCAGTCAAAGATTTGATTCTGAAAGCATAACTATTAAGTATAAAGGATTGAAAAAGAAACAAATAGCACCTAAAGCCACTAAGGCAGATTTCCCATCATTATGACCAGCAGACCCACAAATGCACACACAGTACATTGCTAACTGAGCTCTGTATCTTTAAAGTGAGGTCAAAAATAATAATAATAAGCATTACTAATTGTAGTACTCTTCTAGTGAGGCAAAAAAAAAAAAATCAGCTACATTTGAAATTACCTGGGCTCAGAAATCTACACAGATTTAGCACACCACAGCAAGTCTGAAAGAGACTCTGTAACAAAATTTTGAGTCTTATTTCTTCTATCCTATAAGTTCCTGTACCTGTTCTAATGTGCTCTGTCTAACTGCAGCCTTTCCTAGTTGCACAGTGGCTGTTATATGATCTAATCTTCTCTCCTCTGTCGGCTCTGTCAGGCTGAGGCAGTCAGGCTGGAATGTGCTGTGCTGCTTGTGATTGGGTAGAAGCTATACACACCCTCTCCAGGCCCCCTGCACACTCTGTATGACTCACACACTGAGCTACTCTCCGCGTATCACTTGCTATGTCTTTTG
Source organism: Hyperolius riggenbachi (assembly GCF_040937935.1). Classification (NCBI taxonomy): domain Eukaryota; kingdom Metazoa; phylum Chordata; class Amphibia; order Anura; family Hyperoliidae; genus Hyperolius; species Hyperolius riggenbachi. The sequence goes on along the minus strand of NC_090655.1, from coordinate 130,579,992 downwards.
TTTGTAAACATTGCATAAAAATGGCAATTACAAGCCAGGATTGCAGCAAGGAGTGGCAGAAACAGCACAGAGGGGCCCAGGAGAACATAATGAATAGAATGATATGCTTTTTATTGTAAGAATTTTAGAGTACAGATTCTCTTTAAGACCATGGAGCAAAATCTCACTCTCAGACCCCAACTCCAAAGCATTAACTTCATTTAAAAGTTAGAAGTCACAAAGTGAAGGTGCTACTGAGCGGTTTCCTCTTCTTGGAAGAATCTACTTGCTTGTTGTCATGTTAATCCTTTCCCTTTAAATATGGTCCACGTTATTTACTCAGAACAAAAATGTAGACCAGGTATTCTGACTTTGCTCTGGATTTACACTTTGTTCAGAGTCAGTACCTTACTGAAGCTATAGGATCAGCATCAAAGCCAGGCCAAAAGATTCAGCAATGGCAGATCCAGCACACCGGCCCATTCCAGCTCTGTCCTGTCCGCTAAACCGCTTGTTAATGCTTGTCAACGCTCGTGTTTACAAAGTAGCACCGACCCGCTTGGGCTTTGGCAGAAAAAGCCCAGCCCAAGCGGGTCAGTGCTACTGAGCAGGTACAGTACAGCCATCCTTCAGGGGTCTTAGCACTGAATGGCCTGGCAGAGGAGAACGGGGGAAACCTGTGGAGGACATAAAACATCACAGGTTTACTTTAAAGGCAATCTAAAGTGAAATAAATGTGCCCAGTTTAACTTCCACAGGGCTTCTTCAAGCCCCCTGTAGTCCTCCTGGTCCCTTGATGTAGTTCCGCTGTTCCATTCAGCAGCTGTCCCTTCTAAAAACTTCTTAATAGCCCTCCCGAGGCCCGGAGTGTTCTGCACTTGCCCAGTTCATAAACATTTCAACTGCGCACGCACTAACTGCTCCAGGCCGCAGGGGTGCGATCGAGGAGGCGCACAGCCGGGCCATGCATGCACAGTAGCCTGCGACTGGCCCAGTTAGCCAGCTTTCAGAGGGGGACAGCGGATGAATGGAACAGAGAGGAACAATGGCTGGGGACCAGGAAGCTACAGGGGCCTGGAAGAAGCCCCAGGTAAGGCAGGCAGCCCTGCTGATCTATTGAGCTGCAGTAGTGTCTGAATAACGTCAGAAACAAGCAACTAATCTTGTCAGATCTGAAAATAATGTCGGAAACACCTGATCTGCTGCATGCTTGTTCAGGGTCTATGGCTAAAAGTTTTAGAGGCAGAGAATCAGCAGAACAGCCAGGAAACTGGTAAATAAATATGGCAGCCTCCATATCCCTCTCGCTTCAGTTGTCCTTTAAGTAAGTATTTGACCTGTAATCGTGTTTGTTTGTTTTTACTCTTTTATGGGTTTTTTGGGGGTTTTTTTACTGGCATTTACACAACAGACGTTCCAAAAGTGTATAAAAGCCAGTAGCTGCTTTCGATTTGTTCATTTGTTATACTTTACAAAGAGAAAAAACAGGTATATACGCTTTAACAGGAATGGCAAACATGCATGAATTGTTGTTGTGATGGTACACTACTGGAAAAGTTTGAGAAACACTGGAAACCGTCATATCAGCCAATCAAAATTGGATGTTTGTACCACGCTTTAGTAAGAGGCTGTGATAAACAACACAATATACCTGCATTACTGCACTGATTTAAGCCATGTTTTATAAATACTGGCCACTGCTATGTCTCTGACATTGTTTACATTGAGAAATTAGACATTGGTAGCCTGTACGTCTCCATACGCCATGCTTTCTGAAGTGCTGATGCTGTTTCCATGGGAATAAGGAGTGAAGATACAGAATTTACAACATGGCATAAGCTATTAGAAGCAGATATTGCAAGCTGGGAGCAACACACACTGCAACTAGTTTAAAATCAGTATAAGCAGAGTAAAAAGTTAACACTGAACATATTGGAGGTGACAGGGTAAATACTGCCTGATTTTAAGACATTTTAACAACACTTAAGTATAAGAACACTAAAGCTAGCTATACAGTGGTCAATTATGGCCTGATATGCCAGTAAAACTGGAAGTTGATCAGATAGTGATCAATTCCTACGTTCCTACACAGGGAACTCAATATCAATAGTTTATAGCAGAAATCTATTGAACCTCTATCAAATGGCAATCATTGTACTGCTAAATGCAGTGCAACCTTATGGGCCATCGGTCCTGCTCTCTCTTCCAGCCAATGTTCCAAAATGATCGATTCCTTTCTGAAAAGAATCAATTCGGAAGAAATCATTTCCTACCACTGCATACACTACCCATCAATTTACAATAGATTCCAGCAGGGAATCTACTGAAAATCTATCAAATTGCAGAGTTGCACTCTTCGATGCAGTACAAAGCTATAGGCCATTCATGTGTTAATGCCCCACCCCCAATTGTTTTACATTTTCCAACCTGCCCGATCGATTCTCTCAATCTTTTTTTTTCTTTTTTTAACGGATCAAAAATCTATCAATCTGACACTTTGGGAAATCAATTCCCAGCAGATGAATTGAATCAGCAAAGAGTCGAATGAGAAAATCGATTAGTGTATGGCCACCTTAAGACTTTAAAATTCAAGAGCACTGTTCTAAATTGGACAGAACTGCACTAGACATTCCCTATACAACAATATTCAGGCTAATCAGCTGCAGCTCACAATCACAGTTTTCAAGTAACCAGGCATATGAAAGAAGACACTGATAGGTTGATCTGAGCAAAAGCTACATATTTGCACAAATGGTCCTCTCAAGTTCACCCTATGGCTTCTCTAAGTACACAAGCGTGGAAGGAATATGCAGCTACTGATGTCTGAACTCCTGGCCTGCATGTTTACTCCAGGTCACTGACTCTGCATATAGCAAAGCTATGGGAAACCTGTGACAGTCAGGGAGCTTAAAGTTTCTAAAAGGGTCAATAATTAGCAAGAGCTTCCACATTATTAACATGAGCACTTTAATAAGCTGTCACTTCACACAGGTAGTAAAACTGACATTTACAGACAACAGAAGCCACCTGAGCCTGCACATGTCAGCTCCTGGCTCTAAAGAGAGATTTGGTATGTTACTCTGTTATTAACTAAATAGGCTTACAGAGGGTGTAGTCTGAAGCTGTAGATTCCAAGCAAAAACCCAATACTTCCATACGAATCTCTCATAGACTACACATTAAGGATTCACTCCAGAATTTAGGGGAATTCTTGAGCTTTCTAGTCTACTGTTCCTGAGCTAACAGATCACAATACCATGTAGTAGCTTTAACTGCATCTTTTGCATTAGTACAATTTAACAAAATACAGTATTAAATTGGAACCGTTGGATCAGAGAATTGCAGAGTTTTTGTTTTTTAAACAATGGTGCTACTGAGCAGCTTTCACTTGGCAGGACCCTTGTGCTAGGAAATAAAGTCTGGGCCACTAAGCTATATTGTGTTTTGTACTTATTACAGTACATATGTGCAGCAGCTGCACTGGTTTTGGTACATGTGGATATGTATCATTTATAAAAAATCTTTTACAGTTAGCTTGTCCAGGACATATCCCTGCAACTAAAGTGTGAACAAAACGAGTCTATTCTAAACAACAATTAGTGTGACACAGGAGTTTGAACTGGGTTGTTGCAAAGTCATGTAGTGCGGCCACTTGGCCTTGTGGTGTCAGGCCTTATGATAAGGGTGTACCTTTGACACAAGGAGAGGTAAGCTCTTCTCTGATCCTCCATTCAGTCGGAAGCCCCAGGGACCCTCTCCGGACAAGTTGATGAGGATATGGTCGTCGTTGCCCATGTTTGTATGTTCTGTTCTGCAGGACTAACTAAATGATCTCCATCACATCTTCTCCTTTCTCCTGTATCAAGTGTACACAAGCAAACAGCAGGACAGTGAATCCTGGCTGCACTGAACGCTTCTGGTAGCTTGGCCACTTGTTACGATGAGTCAGTAACACTTCTGGGAACAGTCCAGTGGCGTCCCCAGCACTTGTCATGTCAATCTTGCTGTCCTCTACTTATCAAAGTCCCTCCCTTACTTTACCCCTTCTCTGAAAGCAGATCCCACCTACTCCTCTGAGAGGCCTTGTCACACAAACTTTTGATTCAGTCTATTTATAGCTGCATCTTTCTGAACTGTCTTTCAATTATATTACATTTTTACACCGTCAGCCTCCACCTGTTCACATTGTTGGAATGCCACTGCTAGAATCCTTTTAGTATTGTTTGCAGAGAAAGGAAGACCATACCTTCTGTCACCAACTAATAAAATAAATGTTTAGTTTTGGTTAAAAGTAGTATATCATGTTCAAGTGAAGACATTCTGCCAAAACGGCTGCACCACTAAGTAATTATGCAAAATAACAATGTTTATTCAACCACAATAGTCATAATTGACAACAAATGACTAAACCCAACTAAAAAGTACATATAACCACGAAAGATAACCTCCTGCTCGATCATAACTGCCTCTCCCTCTCAGTGATCCCTAGCAGCTGCACATGAGAACTCAATCTGGATTAGTTGATCCAAAGGAAGATATGATATAGACCCGGGTCTAAAATTGATCAGATATGGAAATAAGTCACCAAAGTGCCAGTGCAAACCAAATTGATAGGATAAACAAATAAATATGCTCAATAAAGTGATTTCCCGGTAATTCTATATATAATACATTTTTAGACCTAAGTCTACATCATACCTTCCTTTGGATTGACTGATCCATATTGAGACAAGGCAAGACAGCCACTCAAGTAGTTTTATATTACCCTTTTACTATACTATGTATAAATCTCACTATTTATAGGTGACAAATAGAAGCAATAGTAAATATTTAACATGCCACTAAAAGTTTCAGAGCTCGGGTGATTTACTAAGATCAATGTAACTTTATAGTCTGACAGGAGTGTAATGACAAATCATGGGCCCCCCAGCAAAACTTTGATGGGGACCCCCAATTTGGACACCCCTTTCCTTGCCACCCCTTGGTGACCTTGCAAGGGTCACATTGGTGGAAGCGGTGGAATTATATATCAAAGTTTGATTAAGGGCCACTGGATTCTAGAGGACCGGCCTTTTAAATGTCTTTGTCATTTATAGATTTACGATGGGGGTGCTGTTTTGGCTTAGCTATTAGTCCCCTTTTGAAGTAGGAACCAGGAATGTAAAGTGGATCTGCTGTAGGGTTTTTTATGGCACTCTCCCCAGGGAGAAATAAACCCCACACCATTTCCTATAGTGTGTGACTGGCTTGGACATGCAGAATATTTTCTCGTTTTTTAAGTGAGGCTGGAGGCCTAAAGGGGTACTCCACATCACGCCTTTGTGCGCATTTTCATACGCTGGGTGAATATGTCACACCATCATAAACTTTACACTCATTACAAGTTTAGCCACAAAAATACCTGATATGATGGATGAAGGCAGGGAAAGTTAGTAGTTGGGGTCCCCTCACAGCTCTGGGCCCCCCTGCAGTTGCAGGCACTGGCGTAGCAATAGGGGGTGCAGAGGTAGCGACCGCATCAGGGCCCTTGGGCCAGAGCGGCTCTGAGGGGCCCACTCTCAACCACAGTATTAGCTCTCTATTGGTCCTATGCTGGTAAAAATCCCTTCTATAGATGCTTTTATTAGTAGTAATCATTAACAAACTGTTCCCCAACTCCTTCTTGCACTTCTGACACTGTGGTTGTCCTTGGCAGGTTTTGGTGCGCCGTATCGATTGTTGTGTATAGAGCGCTTGGAGGGGCCGAATGTAAACCTTGCACCGGGGCTCATAGCTCCTTAGCTACGCCACTGGTTGCAGGGCCTGCTCCTCTGTAGTTATGACCTGTACTCTGTACAGCTGAGCCTTAGCATTTCATTTAGCTCCCCACGCTGTTCCTTGTCGCACATAATGTTACTGTGTGCATCCTCCTCACTGTGATAATGTTCACCAGAGGATTTCATGTGTAATGTTATAGATATCCAAGTCACCCAGGTCACTCAGCAAAATGTGAACCACAAAAGTAAGGTCTGGTGTATGGAAATTTCACATACATCACAGGCAGTGCCATTTCTAGCCATTTCGGTGTGCTCAGCATGGCAAACAAACTGTATCCTCTTGCCCAGCAATAAAACAAAACAAAAACATGCCTAAAAGAAAAATACTAAACGAACACCTGAAACTGAAAACAACATACCAAGCAAGCACCCTTTCAGAAACATCCCTCTTTAGTAAAATATCAGTAAAATTTACCAATATTTTACCACAGCAAAACCTAACCATATTCTTTTTTTTTAAACGATTCTTTATTTAGGAAAAAGTTTTTACAGTAAGTCCGACAGTAAATTGCAAGCAAGTAACCGTGCATACAGATAACATAGATATATTAAGGTCCAATGGTCAAGACTGGTAGTACTCAAACATGCGTATGCAGTGAGTCAGTGAGTGCCTTGTGTATTCCAAATGCCCAGTGCAATAGAGGCCATGATGTCCGGTGTCGGCATCTACGGAGGCACATCAATGTTTGCTTGCAAAACAAAATTTACATGACAACATGTGGAAATTATACTCTGAAGCAAGAATAAAAGACAGAAAGAAAAGAAAGAGATCCCCAGCACCAAAGGGCCCTAGGAGAGGGGAAAAGAGTGGGCCAAAGAGGAGGCATCCAATAGATCCCTAACCCTATTCTCACACAAAACCCTCTCTCTATGATACCTAACCTTAACCACTTCCTACCCATGGCTTACCTTAACTGTCCACCGCACGGCTAACCTTAACCCCCGCATGGCTAACCTTAACCTTTCCTCCCAGTGCCTAACCTTGACTGCCAACCTGCACACCTACCCTTAACCAACTCCCCGCCGCCAAAAGGATAATTTTCAGGCACTGCCATAGGCGCCCAAATTTCATAGTATTGGCATTATTTATAGAGGTGCCTATGGCAGTGCCCAAATTTCTGCTGCTAGCGGGTGCCCAAATTTCCTGCTTCCGCTCAAGCACTCAGATCCTATTAATACTATGGGCTTGATTCACTAAGCAGCGCAGCTTAGTTTGAGCAATGCAAGTTAAAATCCTCAGCTTAGTGTGCGCTTCTAACTTACGTGCGCTCCCTTGTATTTGGTGGCTGCTGCTTTACTCCCGCCCTGAGCCCTGTTGCGTCCTGTAGCTGTTTAGGATGTGATCCCTGCACTTTGATTGGCCCAATAGGCTGCCAGTCCTGCCCTGAGCCCTCTCGCGTCCTGTAGCTGTTTAGGACGTGATCCTTGCACTTTGATTGGCCCAATAAGCTGCCTGTCAAGTGACTGGCAGCCTATTGTGCCAATCAAAGTGCGGGGATCACATCCTAAACAGATACAGGATGTGACTGGGCTTAGGGCGGGAATAAAGGAGTGGTAACTAATTACAAGGGAGCACGCGTAAGTTAGAAGCCCATGCTTTGTGAATCAAGCCCTATGTCCTCTGCCGTACATTTTGACAGACTGACAGGCAGCAAACACAAAACAGAGAGGTCAAATACTGCACTGATTTTCTATGACACAGTTCTCAATTTATCCATTCCACTTCTGTCTGTTGAGTTTTATTGCATAATAATCATGAGGCACACATCTTTCTCGACAGTGGGACATAATTAGACATAATGAAGGTCATTGGTAATTTGGGGTGGGGGTGGAGGGGGGAGCATGCTTTGTGTCCATATTAACAGATGCGAAGATGATGAAGTTGTTGTAAGGAACATTCTGTTCCAAGCTGTCTTGGATGCCTGTCATAAGGTGAGGAGGAAAGCAAGCAGTGTACCAATATTTTCTGTAGCATATCTTAAAGAATGGCCACCAGGGGATTCTTTAATTTGGGGGACCTAATGATTAGGAAGTAGAGCAACCCCATCATAGAAAGGTTGACCCCACACCAAAACTCAAACTCTCAGGGAAACCACCAGCAATTATAATAGTACTGGAATCACTGACTTCTACAACCCACAAAGAGGCTATACCCCTAAAGGAAAATGCTGCGCCTAGTACAGGAAGTTGTCATCAAAACTGTTATCTACAGAATGGAAATTAATGGCAATTTACTGCACATTGCCATATGCATGTCTTATCTTTGAAACACACGTGGCACTAATAGTGTAATAGGCAGTGTTATCCTGGTATTGGTACCAGTAAAATTGCAGACTTCTGCAAAATTAACAGCTTTTTGTGCCACAGGCCCCGTAAAGCAAACCTATGAGAATTGAAAACGAAAAAAATTACATACTTACCTCGGTAGAGGGAAACCTACAGAGGCTTTCCTTGTCCTCCTCCGACTCGCTGTTCTGCTGATGCTTGTGGCTGCACTCCCATATGAGAACGAGTGTGGGGTGGCTTTCGCCTAGGCAGTAGCAGGGAGCCACCAGCCAGACTCAGCAGAGAAAGCCAAGCCATTTGGCTCTGTGCTAATGCGCAGGTGCAAACCACCTGCGCAGTGTGGCTGAGCTCTGTGGGCAATTAATTGGTGACAGGCTCCTGGCACAGGATCAACGAGGAGGAGAAGAAGGACGAGGTAGCCTCTGGATTATTCACCTCTACTGAGGTTTGGGCATTTTTTTATCCCTTCAGGTACACTTTAACAGAAAACTGGCATGGTGAAAAATTATTTTTAAGCTATCAGGCTCAAGTTATTGTTTTCTCATCTTATATGTATTCCATATACTGTATATTCTATATACAGTATATTCTCTCTCTTTCTCTCTTTATATATATATATATATATATATATATATATATATATATATATATATATATATATATATATATATATATATATACACAGTGGGATGCAAAGTTTGGGCAACCTTGTCAATCGTCATGATTTTCCTGTATAAATCATTGGTTGTTACGATAAAAAATGCCAGTTAAATATATCATATAGGAGACATACTCAGTGATATTTGAGACATGAAATTAAGTTTATTGGATTTACAGAAAGTGTGCAATAATTATATACCGTATTTCGCGCCGTATAAGACGCTCCGGAATATAAGACACACCCAGGTTTAGAGGGCAAAAACCAGGGGAAAAAAAAAATACTAAACCTGGTGCGTCCATATTCCAGGAGAGTCTTGTACATGTCGTCCTGTGTGTCCTCATGTGTGCTCCCCATATCCCCATGTGCCCCCATGTGTCCTCCTGTGCCCCCATGTGTCCTTCTGCGCCTCCCATGTGTCCTCCTGTGTCCTCATGTGCCCCCCATGTGTCCTCCTGTGTGTCCTCATGTGCCCCCCATGTGTCCTCATGTGCCCCCCATGTGTCCTTCTGTGCCCCCCATGTGTCCTTCTGTGTGTTCTCCTGTGTCCCTATATGTTCTCCTGTGCCCCCCCCCCCATGTGTCCTGTGTGTGCTCATGTGCCCCCATGTGTCTTGCTGTGCCCCCTCATGTGTGCTCCGGTGCCCCCCATATGTCATCCGGTGCCCCCATGTGTCCTCATTTTCCCCCCTTGCCTTAGTCTCCTGGCCCCCCATGGAGTGTCAATAGCGGCGGCAACTTACCTTTGGCAGGCTCCCGCGGTGATCAGTTCAAGCCGGTCACTAGAGCGAGAAGTGCCTGGAAGACGGATGTCTGCAGTCATCGCGGGCGCACTGCGGAGGTAAGCTACCGATACTTATTGCTACACCTGGGGGGGCCAGATAAGCAGGGGGGAGGCAGAGGAGGCAAGCGAGGGGCAGCGCAATCATCTAGGATCACCGCGGGAGCCTGCCAAAGGTAAGTTTCCGCCGCTATTGACACTATGGGGGGGGGGGGCAAGAGACTCAGGCAGGGGGGAGGAAGGCAGGCACAGAAAGGCAGGGAATCCCCGACGTGGCGGCGGGTCGCGGTTCGTATCGGCGGGCGTTATTAAGTCGGGGATTCCCTGCCTTTGCCGTATAAGACGCAGGGACTTATTCTCCCCATTTTTGGGGGAGAAAAAGTGCGTCTTATACGGCAACAAATACGGTAAATAAAATTAGGCAGGTGCATAAATCTGGGCACTGTTGTCATTTTATTGCTTCCAAAACCTTTTGAACTAATTATTGGAACTCAAATTGGCTTGGTAAGCTAAGTGACCCCTGACCTACATACACAGGTGAATCCAATTATAAGAAAGAGTATTTACTGGGGTCAATTGTAAGTTTCCCTCCTCTTTTAAATTTTCTCTGAAGAGTAGCAACATGGGGGTCTCAAAACAACTCTCAAATGACCTGAAGACAAAGATTGTTCACCATCATGGTTTAGGGAAAGCATACAGAAAGCTGTCTCTGAGATTTCAGCTGTTTGCTTCCACAGTTAGGGACATATTGAGGAAATGGAACACTACAGGCTCAGTTCAAGTTAAGGCTCGAAGTGGCAGACCAAGAAAAATCTCGGATAAACAGAAGCGACGAATGGTGATAACAGTCAGAGTCAACCCACAGATCAGCACCAAAGGCTTACAACATCATCTTGCTGCAGATGGAGTCACTGTGCATCGTTCAACCATTGGCGCACTTTACACAAGGAGATGCTGTATGCGAGAGTGATAAAGAGGAAGCCTTTTCTCCATCCACAGCACAAACAGAGCCGCTTGAGGTATGCTAAGGGTAGCCATACATGGTACAATTTTACTTTTTTTTTCGATTAGATAATTTAGTTCGATTATTCCGTTAGATCGAATATAAAGATTTTTCCAGCATGTCCGATCTGCTTTTTCTTGAAAAAATGTGATAATCGTTCGAATTTCTTGATCGAAAATAAATATTTTCAACTTTCATTCGATTCGATCATTTAGATTGAATAAATGGAATAATCGAACATTTTTATTGTACCATGTATGGCCACCACATTTGGACAAGCCAGCTTCATTTTGGAATAAGGTGCTGTGGACTGATGAAACTAAAATTGAGTTATTGGGGTGTTATGCATGGAGGAAACAGAACACAGCATTCCAAGAAAAACACCTACTACCTACAGTAAAATATGGTGGTGGTTCCATCATGCTGTGGGGCTGTGTGGCCAGTGCAGGGACTGGGAATCTTGAAAAAAGTTGAGGGACGCATGGATTCCACTCAGTATCAGCAGATTCTGGAGATGAATGTCCAGGAATCATTGACAAAGCTGAAGCTCCATTGGGGATGGATCTTTCAACAAGACAATGACCTAAACACTGCTCAAAATCCACTAAGGCATTCATGCAGAGGAGCAAGTACAACGTTCTGAAACGACCATCTCAATCCCCAGACCTGAAATCTGAGTTAAAGAGAGCTGTCCATGCTCGGAAGCCATCAAACCTGAATGAAATAGAGATGTTTTGCACAGAGTATTGGTCCAAAATACCTTCAACCAGAATCCAGACTCTCATTGGAACCTACAGGAAGCGTTTAGAGGCTGTAATTTCTGCAAAAGGAGGATCTACTAAATATTGATTTCATTAATTTTGTTGGAACAGTTATTGCACACTTTCTGTAAATCCAATAAACTGTGCGTGTCTCCTATATAATAAATTTATTTTTTTATCGAAACAACCAACAATTTATACAGGAAAATCATGATTATTAACAAGGTTGCCCAAACTTTTGCACCCCGCTATATATATATATATATATATATATATATATATATATATATATATATATATATATATATATTGTAAGGAACCCTCCTGTAGCGTGTTCTGTCCGTTGCAGTGGAGCTGCAAACAGACAGTTCTGGCTTATCTGCTTGCAAATGGTAATCAAGCAAACTCAGGATTGAATAATTATCGTTCAGCTGTGTGGAAATTCACATACTTCCCCCCTTGCCTTAGTCTCCTGGCCCCCCATGGAGTGTCAATAGCGGCGACAACTTACCTTTGGCAGGCTCCCGCGGTGATCAGTTCAAGCCGGTCACTAGAGCGAGAAGTGCCTGGAAGACGGATGTCTGCAGTCATCGCGGGCGCACTGCGGAGGTAAGCTACCGATACTTATTGCTACACCTGGGGGGGCCAGATAAGCAGGGGGGAGGCAGAGGAGGCAAGCGAGGGGCAGCGCAATCATCTAGGATCACCGCGGGAGCCTGCCAAAGGTAAGTTGCCGCCGCTATTGACACTATGGGGGGGGGGGGCAAGAGACTCAGGCAGGGGGGAGGAAGGCAGGCACAGAAAGGCAGGGAATCCCCGACGTGGCGGCGGGTCGCGGTTCGTATCGGCGGGCGTTATTAAGTCGGGGATTCCCTGCCTTTGCCGTATAAGACGCAGGGACTTATTCTCCCCATTTTTGGGGGAGAAAAAGTGCGTCTTATACGGCAACAAATACGGTAAATAAAATTAGGCAGGTGCATAAATCTGGGCACTGTTGTCATTTTATTGCTTCCAAAACCTTTTGAACTAATTATTGGAACTCAAATTGGCTTGGTAAGCTAAGTGACCCCTGACCTACATACACAGGTGAATCCAATTATAAGAAAGAGTATTTACTGGGGTCAATTGTAAGTTTCCCTCCTCTTTTAAATTTTCTCTGAAGAGTAGCAACATGGGGGTCTCAAAACAACTCTCAAATGACCTGAAGACAAAGATTGTTCACCATCATGGTTTAGGGAAAGCATACAGAAAGCTGGCTCTGAGATTTCAGCTGTTTGCTTCCACAGTTAGGGACATATTGAGGAAATGGAACACTACAGGCTCAGTTCAAGTTAAGGCTCGAAGTGGCAGACCAAGAAAAATCTCGGATAAACAGAAGCGACGAATGGTGATAACAGTCAGAGTCAACCCACAGATCAGCACCAAAGGCTTACAACATCATCTTGCTGCAGATGAAGTCACTGTGCATCGTTCAACCATTGGCGCACTTTACACAAGGAGATGCTGTATGCGAGAGTGATAAAGAGGAAGCCTTTTCTCCATCCACAGCACAAACAGAGCCGCTTGAGGTATGCTAAGGGTAGCCATACATGGTACAATTTTACTTTTTTTTTTCGATTAGATAATTTAGTTCGATTATTCCGTTAGATCGAATATAAAGATTTTTCCAGCATGTCCGATCTGCTTTTTCTTGAAAAAATGTGATAATCGTTCGAATTTCTTGATAAATATTTTCAACTTTCATTCGATTCGATCATTTAGATTGAATAAATGGGATAATCGAACATTTTTATTGTACCATGTATGGCCACCACATTTGGACAAGCCAGCTTCATTTTGGAATAAGGTGCTGTGGACTGATGAAACTAAAATTGAGTTATTGGGGTGTTATGCATGGAGGAAACAGAACACAGCATTCCAAGAAAAACACCTACTACCTACAGTAAAATATGGTGGTGGTTCCATCATGCTGTGGGGCTGTGTGGCCAGTGCAGGGACTGGGAATCTTGAAAAAAGTTGAGGGACGCATGGATTCCACTCAGTATCAGCAGATTCTGGAGATGAATGTCCAGGAATCATTGACAAAGCTGAAGCTCCATTGGGGATGGATCTTTCAACAAGACAATGACCTAAACACTGCTCAAAATCCACTAAGGCATTCATGCAGAGGAGCAAGTACAACGTTCTGAAACGACCATCTCAATCCCCAGACCTGAAATCTGAGTTAAAGAGAGCTGTCCATGCTCGGAAGCCATCAAACCTGAATGAAATAGAGATGTTTTGCACAGAGTATTGGTCCAAAATACCTTCAACCAGAATCCAGACTCTCATTGGAACCTACAGGAAGCGTTTAGAGGCTGTAATTTCTGCAAAAGGAGGATCTACTAAATATTGATTTCATTAATTTTGTTGAAACAGTTATTGCACACTTTCTGTAAATCCAATAAACTGTGCGTGTCTCCTATATGATAAATTTATTTTTTATCGAAACAACCAACAATTTATACAGGAAAATCATGATTATTAACAAGGTTGCCCAAACTTTTGCACCCCGCTATATATATATATATATATATATATATATATATATATATATATATATATATATATATATATATATGGAACCCTCCTGTAGCGTGTTCTGTCCGTTGCAGTGGAGCTGCAAACAGACAGTTCTGGCTTATCTGCTTGCAAATGGTAATCAAGCAAACTCAGGATTGAATAATTATCGTTCAGCTGTGTGGAAATTCACATACTTGCATCCATTGGCTGATGCCGGTTTAAAAGTCTGCCTCCCATTTTACACCCTACCCGTCATAGCGGTCAGTTCGCTGGTCTGCTGGGCACCTTGTTACTCTGTATAGTTCTGTTATTGTAGTTCTATGCGACCTTATTACTTGTGCTTTAGCTAATTTCTTGATAAATACATATGCAGACTTGCATATGTATTGTTCTTATTTTTGTGTATTGCCTAGTTCCATGCTTCATGGACGTTCGCTGCATCCGCGGTAGGTCAGCAAAGTCCATTATCCAGATAGCTTGGATTCTGCCAAGACCACGTTTGGTGACTGGTAGTATTCCTGCTCCTCTAGTTTCTGGGAACGTAACTATAGGCTGCAGTTGCTATTAGTTACATTCTATCCTGTAGTCTTGCCAGGGTGGATGCTTGCTGGTGACTGTTGTTAGCCTGCTTGCTCTGCTTCTGTGGACGTGACTGTGAGCTGCGGCTGCTCCTGGTTACGCTCCAATCTCTAGTCCTGCCTTGTACTTGTCTGAATGTTTGCTATCGCCAAGGCAGCGCAACACACTGTGCTGCCATTGTGTTTTATTTGTAGTGGTATCGGAAGCCCAGAGCTGCAGTTGCTCTGGGCAGCCTGTGTAGCCTCTTCCATTATTCAGCTACCAGCCTTGTTGCTCTGGGTGGTCAAAGTATAACCCCCAACCATTACACACACACACACACACACACACACACACACACACACACACACACACACACACACACACACACACACACACACACACACACACACACACACACACACACACACACACACACACACACACACACACACACACACTAGCTATATAAGCCACTTAACAAGCAAAGACACAAAGGTGTTTCTTTCACCTTTTAGCAGAAAAAAAAATTACATAGATAAGGTGAGAAAGACTGGTTAAAAAGGTGAGAGAGGGATTGAAATAAAATGGAAAATCTGGGTTATTCTTAGCACCTCTACATACGGTAATAACTTATTTGACCTATTCCTCTCCCCCCCCCCCCCCCCCCCCTCCAGTAATAAAGCACTAAGCAGATAGCTTTTCTTTTTATTTCCTTTAAAAAGGCACAACAGGTGCAATATTATTAGATTCTCGCAAGGGTTTGTTGGCTGTAACAGGACTCTGCAACTCTAAATCTAGTGTTTCTCCAAATAAGTAGTGTGTGGGATTCAACTAGTGTCCCCCTGCCATTCCTAAGAGTGAATACAGGGAGTCCACTTAGAAAATGGATTTCCATCATGCAAGGGTGCGACACAAGAAAAAGCAAAACTCCCGAGTTGGTGTCAGACTTCACTCTATCCTTTTTATCCACTTTACTGAAAGCTCAGTCTGAGAGGAGTGTCCAGTGTCATGGCTGCCACTGCAGATCAGCTAAATATGACATCAGTGGCACTGCAGTGCCCAGACTCCTCACATACATAATGGTCTGAGCATCACTGGCAATGCCCAACTCTGCCTACACAAAATAGCAAAGCTCTTGTGCCTATTGAGCTTCCAGAAAAGCTTCATAGTCTGCGTCATTGAGAAACACTGGACACCATTCTCATACAGTGCAATGCAAATGCAAGGCAAGTAAAGGTTAAGGATGCAAGGAAAGGAAGTGGAAGGATGAAAGGAAGCATAATAACTGCAATACTAAAACCAACAGAACTAACATGATACACGTGCCATACACCTGTGCCATAGGAAAACATGGACATTACTTTGAAAATCAGTTTTCTTTCCGTTTTAACTCAGAGCAACTGATTAAGTGAAAAGGGGACTTTTTGGGTTGAAATCTTCCAATCCTCCAACCCAAGATATACCCTAGGTTCAGCTCTCTTCAATATGCAGATTACAAGACACTGTGGGAAAGGTAACATTTTCCCTGCATGCTCTGCATTTGCTGTGGGAGTAAAGACACTTCTGTATTCACATACGTCATGTACTCTACATTATAAGGACCGTACATTGCCAATGTCCACTCATATCCACGGGGAAGAGGGAGGGAGAGCATCATTGTCTAATGAAATTTGCCCTGTTATTTGTAGTTATGCTATTTACAGCTCCCGGCACATTGAAGAGACACTAGGTCACAGTAGCCAGATTTCTGCATCTTTAGTAGGGATGATCAAAGAGATGCAAATACTTCCAAAATTATGCAAATATATGCAACTTGTAAAAGGACTAATCATTTAAACCTAGGTTTAAATTGATTGGTCCATTTTCAAACTGCATACATTTGCATTCAAATTAGCAGAAATTTGCATAAACTCTGAAGAATTTGCATATCTTTGATCATGCCTAATCTTTAGATGTCAGAAACTCTGCCTCACCCTGAGCTGGCCAAAGTGTTCCAAAGCTCTGTGATCAACCCCAACTGTTTTGTCATGGCCTGCCCCCAGCCAACAACTAGGCTGCAGCTGTCGAACTGGCAAGCGGGGGTGGCCACAGAGCTTTGGAACACTTCAGAAAAGAAAAGAATATGGAAGTTTTCTTAGGGAAATCTAATGATTTACGGGTGAGTTATTAACCCAACCACCCACAACTTCTTGCAACACAGAGAAGTACATTAAATATTTTTTTTTTATATATATATATCTTGGTGCTCTTCAATTACAGTGACCAGACTTCCCAGTTTACCTAGGACACGTCCCAAAATTGGAGTCCTTCGTCCCAGGCGATGTCACCAGGTGGGTCACAGGATGTTCCAGGTGGGCCGCCGAAAGTCCCAGCTGCCGGACTTTGTAGCTGCACAATTGGCTCCCATGCTCCATGTCCACCTCCTGAAAACAATGGCCTGCCCACAGAGACGTAGCTGGGGTGGAAGGGACAAGGGGCCACTCTGACAATCCGTCCTTCTTCTTTTGTGTCCCTCACCTAGCTGTTGCTGGGCAGCGTGCATAAATTTGTGGTGGCGGGCTCACTCACACTGCTTAACTACATGTGGGGAGATTCTGCCTAAGTATATTTTGGGATGGGAGGGTACAATGCTTAAAGTGAATCTGTAAGGAGAAATAAGGCTTCCAGAATCATTCTCAAACCCACCGTTCCTGTGCAAGGGCCCTCTAAACATATCCGACAAGCGCTTGTCATATTTGTTCTGGCCGCATTTTTGTCCGTGTACAAGCACTTATGTACTGCACATGAGTGAGTACAGTCTGCAGCTATGCAGTAGCATAAAGCCACTTGTGCATAAGCAGCTTTGTGGTCCTGTGGTACTCGCACATGCAGATAATGTCCCACAGAATTATTTGTCAATGTTTTTTTTATTGTATTGTGAATTTATTAGGATGGATCTAATGCTGCTCTGTAAAAATGATATGTAGCAGCAGCAGAGCAACACTTTTCCTGCCCTATATATATTTTTCACCATTAATCAGTTGGTATCCTACCTAATATAAGCCCTGGAATCTGCGTCCGCAGGCTGCATCCATGTCAGGCACTGAGTGTGTAGGCATAAAGCCTGGCTGTTTGGAAGCATGTGGGAGGAGGAGGATGTGCGCTGCCGGACATGGGCATGCGTGTGTACGGGTGGGCAGGGGCACAAGGCGCAGTTCCTGCTTTTCAAAACAGGCCAAATTCCCTAGTGTAATATAATATGCTATGCCTGCCTCCTGACATTGGCCTAAACGTACCCTCTATCTATTTCCCCGACCCCCCTTCCCCCCTTACCCGCCCCCGTTCCAAGTTGGGCCCAGAAAAATCTGGTCACTGTACCATTTCAGCCCGCGGGTTGTTATCACCTTCTGATTGAGAGGAATTTCACATTTCAGCACTCCTCCCTTTAATTCCCCAATAACTTTATCACTACTTATCACAACAAAATTATCTATAACTAGTTTTTTTCCACCACCAATTAGGCTTTTTTTGGGTAGTACATTATGCTAAGAATTATTTTATTCTAAATGCATTTTAATGGGAGTAATAAAAAAAAAATGGAAAAAATTAATTATCTTTCAGTTTTCGGGCATTACAGTTTTAAAATAAAACGCTCCACTGTGGATAAAAGCCACACATTTTATTTGCCCATTTGTCCCGGTTATTGCAACATTTAAATTATATCCCTAGTACAAGGTAGGGTGACAATTTTTTATTTGGAAATAAAGGTGCATTTTTTCAGTTTTATATCCATCATCACATGCCCATAATTTAATAACAATATACCCATTAAAATACGATATTGGTGCCCTCTTCAAGCACTTTTCAGTGTGAATCTTTACAGCGGGATGCGCAGTGCATGGCCCGAAGGTCTCTTAAAGGACAACTGAAGCAAGAGGAATATGGAAGCTGCCATATTTATTTCCTTTTAAGCAATACCAGTTACCTGGCTATCCCGCTGAACCTCATCCTCTTATACGTTTAGCCATAGACCCTGAACAAGCATATACAGATCAGGTGTTTCTGACAATATTGTCAAATCTGACAAAATTAGCTGCCTGCTTGTGTCTGGTGTTATTCAGACACTTCTGCAGCCAAATAGATCAGAAGACCTGCCAGGCAACTGGTATTGTTTAAAAGGAAATAAATATGGCAGCCTCAATATTTCTCTCACTTCAGTTGTCCTTTAAGCAGGGCAAAAGAATGTTTTATTAGTGACTCAGAGCACATACGGAAGTGATCATTACCAGTATAGCACCAATGAAAAGCTAATCAAGCATCTGAAGGAGAGTCCCTTTAGCATAGGGGCCCTGGTGTGGTCTGCATCTCCTATTGCAGCGCTACTGCATAGAACAATGGTGAGTCAGTGAATGCCTGTTGTCAGGGCAACCAACACACACAGCTTAAGGGCCGGTTCACATGGATGCTTGGCGGGTGTTTACCACCAAGCATCTGGGACTCGTCAGTTAAACGTTCCCATTCAAGTGAATGGGAGCGTTTAACATTGCGCATTTACCGTCGATTGCGCAAACCCGTCGTTCCGATACCGATTTTCCCCGTCATTTCAGCTGACCCAAGAAGCCTCATGCAGCATCTAGAGTCGATTCACCACCGCGTGTTCCTGTCCCCTTGCAAGAAGACCGCCGAATGTGACGGATGCTGACAATCGCTGCATAAAAGCCCCCAAATGAGATGTTGCATGACAGAAGAGACGAGAAGCTGGAAGCCGCCCATCGGAACCGGCCCTTACTCACATACTCACTGCTTGGTCCAGAGCACTTGACTCTTGCTCTACCCATGTGAATACACACAATTGTACTGCTTTGCGACAACACTGTATGCAATAGATATGAAACTGTTTCAAGAAAAGCACTCAATAATAAAGAATAGACGTGCTTACGCCATTGTTTGTGTATCTTCGTACACATAAAATGTTAGCTGGTTCTCAAGAAGTACTGAAAACCAACGTACTGTTCTCTAGTATATGGATGACATCGGAGACTTATAACATGCCATCTGCTGCTTAGGTCAGCTGGTAGAGGATAATGACATTTGCAGGTCAGCAACAGTTGCAAAGCCAAAGGTTGACCATGTATAATCTATATGTGCTAGACATCTATTTATAAAGAGACGGGGTCCTGAGAATCCCCCAGGACCAGAGACCGACAAACTTTCTTTCACTGTCCCCTTCCCCCACACTGACACACTCTGCCTTTAACTACCTGTATGACTGTTTATTGGGTGAACAGTTCTGTTCAAAATTATTCAACCCCCACTGAAATTGAGTGTTTTGGCCACTTTGACATTGATTTTGATCATTTCAGTCATCTTGTTTACAATTAAATCAAAGAGGCACTTGTAAGTCAGACAATATAACATAACATTTATAATGAAATAACCACAAATGTATTTTCTGTGCTCACATCATTATCAGTTTTATTCAACCCCAAAGTGACATTCATTCTTAGTACTTAGTACAACATCCTTTTCCAGTTATAACAGCTTTTAAACATGAAGCATAGCTTGACACAAGTGTCTTGCAGCGATCTATGGGTATCTTAGCCCATTCTTCATGGGCAAAAGCCTCCAGTTCAGTCACATTCTTAGGCTTGCACGCTGCAACTGCTTTCTTTAAGTCCCACCAGAGGTTCTCAATTGGATTTAAGTCTGGTGACTGCGATGGCCACTCCAAAATGTTCCAGCCTTTAATCTGCAACCATGCTCTAGTGGACTTGGAGGTATGCTTGGGATCATTGTCCTGTTGACAGGTCCAACGTCTCCCAAGCCTCAGGTTTGTGACGGACTGCATCACATTTTCATCCAATATCTCCTGGTACTGAAGAGAATTCTTTGTAAACAAACCCAAAACTTTTGTGGTTTGTCCACATGACTTTTGGCATACTGCAGTCGACTCCTCTTATTCTTTGGAGACAGCAAGGGGGTGCACCTGGGAGTTCTAGCATGGAGGCCTTCATTACGCAGTGTGCGCCTTATTGTCTGAGCTGTAACTTCAGTACTCGCATCTGACAAATCTTTTTTCAGTTCCTCAGCAGTCACACGGGTACTTTTCTCCACTTTGCGCTTCAGGTAGCACACAGCAGTCGAAGTCAGCATCTTCTTTCTGCCATGACCAGGTAGCGTTTCAACAGTGCCCTTTGCCTTGAATTTGCGAATGATGCTTCCTATGGTGTCTAATGGTATGTTTAACATCTTTGCAATCTTCTTATAGCCATTGCCTTTCCTGTTAGGAGAAATCACCTCTTCTCTTGTCTTCCTGGACCATTCTCTTGTCTTCACCATGTTTGTAAACACACCAGTAAATGTCTAGAAGGAGCTGAGTATCCTAGTCATTTTAAATCTGCCTAATTGGTGCTTATTATGCTTGATTGCTGCTTGTTAACATCCACAGGTGTTTTCAATACCTGATCGAAAACACTTGAATGAACCTCTGTTCTTAAGAGTGGTAGTCTTTAAGGGGTTGAATAATTGTGTCAATGAAGAAATCACACACAAAAAAAAACCATTTAATACTGTATTACAAAAACAATTGATGTCTGTAACAATCGGTGTCAGCCAGAACAGATTTTCTGATTATTGGTGATCTGCAGAATCACCAATAATACAAGTATAGCAAGACACACAGGATACAAAGATGTAAGATGGTGTTTGGTGCAACAGTAAATATAGATGGAGATACCCACTGTCCAGAGGAGCTGGTGTAGGGGGTATCTCTAATCAACACAGTAATCTGTATTCCAGCAAGCTGGAGACTCAGAGGCGTAATGATAGATTCACCCGAGGAGCGGGTGATGCACAGTAAGACAATCATTGAATCACTCGAGGAGCGAGTGATTCAGACTGTACTGCCACAGATGATTCCCTGAGGGGCAGGAGATGCAGACAGTATTAATGATAGCTAGTCACCTGAGGAGCAGGTGTTAAAGACTGTACTGCAGCTATCTACCTGAGGAGCAGGTGATTCAGACTGTACTGCAGCTATCAACCTGAGGAGCAGGTGATTCAGACTGTACTGCAGCTATCAACCTGAGGAGCAGGTGATTCAGACTATACTGCAGCTATCTACCTGAGGAGCAGATGATAACTAAACTGAGAGCCCCTCACCAGGACTAAGCTCCCTGGTGAGAGCAGAAGATTGGTTGTAAATCAATTGACTTACCAGTATGTTTCTAAAATGTGGGATGAAACCAGAGTGTCCATCCCGTAATAGTAAAAACTGACATTGGCTTAAAGCAAACCTGTGAGGGGGATGTATGGTAAAATTTGGATACTTACGTCAGTATTGGGAAGCCTCTGGATGGTCCAGTAGCTTCTCAGAACCTCTTCAAGCTTGCCATTGCTGCTCTGTCGAGACTCCCGTGTATGAGCGCGCCTCAACTTGGCATATGCGAATAAGGTTTGTGTATGCCTAATAGAACTAAGCGCTTGTGCACAGAGGAAAAAAGTGGTGCATGAGAGACCTCGTTCTACTAGGCATATTCAGACATTACTTGCGCACGCCCACTTTGGATGCATTTGTACACAGTGGGAGCGTAGCCACGTGAAACATGTTCAACAAGCTCTTGTCAAAAATGGGACCCAGCGCTGGGATGGTTAGGCTGCAGGAAGATCAGTGAAGCCTTTAGACTATCCACAAGCTTTCCACAAGTATCTAATTTTAAGGTGAAGGTATTTACGTAAATGAGTTACTTTAGTTTACCACAAAGCTTAGACATAGAATGGAATGAAGTCTATAGCGACCTCTGCTGGATGACGGATCATAATGAGTGACCTAACTAAAGGGTATATCAAAAGGGTCCTCATTCTGCACAGCACTGTGGCAGAAGCTGTATTTTCTAACAACAAACACATTCATCTATTCCTTGCAATTTAGGCACATACCTTTAAATGACAAATTGTAGGATTTCAGAAGAAATGTAAAGGACTTGCAGACTTACAAAGAAAATATTTGTGATTGTATACAAATCATCCCTTAGTGTAGGCAGTAACAGGAAAGAACACACACACATACTTACCCTCCAACAAGTGTGAGCAGAAAAAAACCACACAAACACAACCCCCCGCCAACCCCCCCCCCCCCCCCCTTCCCTAAGTGTATGGTGAGGAACAGTAAGCACATACACACACACATTCCACCGACACCCACTCCCTATGTTGCAGAGTGGGGCTGTTGGTACAGCGCATAGAACACATGGCAGCAAGGAAAAACTGAGGAGACCCGACGCAGTGCGGGAGCAGGTAAATACTACACCACTCCCTGTGGGGGCAGGCCCATGGGGGGTCGCAGGAGCCTATGTCAATGTTATGTCACTGCTTCTCATGAGCTTCTTCCTTCCTCCAAAATTCCCTTCCAAAACACATCCATTATTCTCCAACACTTGAAACCTTTACGTGTACCCTCAAAAATTTGCCATTCTCACTGTGGTGTTATTATTAGATTATACTCAGGATTGCTGACACGTTTGCGAATTAGAGGTTGAGTGATTGCAGGTGCATGCAGCATCCAATTTTGTTTTGATTTCTGTAAATAAGTCCAGCAGTCTGGATGTATAGTAAAACAAAATTCTCACTGTGGAAGCCTGCATGAGACTGCAGTCACACTCCCACACTTGCTAAGTTACACATTTTCCATTAACTGCCAATGTGCCCTAATATGACTCAAAACAGGAGACATTCTTTAAAAAAAAATCAGTCCAAGTTTGCTGGATCACATATGACATCTACACTGGGGAGGCTAGCAGATCCTGGAGCAAATCAGGCCCATTGAGCACATTGTGAGCCTTGCTTAGCCAGCAGAGGCAATCCCATCTCCTAACATGGTTGTAGCAGGCAGCATGCAATCGCTGAGCAATGGTAGGTTCTAGACTTGTGAGTATCTTGTTGAACCCTAGCCTTGTAATAATAGCAAAAGAAAATTGGTTGCTATTAGATTTGTAACAACAAGAACAAATAACATTTGTAAAGCGCTTTTCTCCCGTAGGACTCAAAGCGCGTAAGCATGGCTCAGACCAATAATTGGTTGATTGGTAAGTCGTGGAACAGAGGAAAAATTCTGGAAATGCCAGGCTAAACAGGTGGCTTTTCAGTCTTGATTTGAATAACTCCAGGGATGGGGCTGTCTTCTTTATTGAGTGTGGTAGGGAGTTCCAAAGAGTAGGGGCAGCATGACAGAAAGCTCTATCTCCAAAGGTTTTGAGGTGCACTCTGGGAGTGACCACATTTATAGATCCTGCTGATCTGAGGTTGTGAGAGGTGAGGTGCAGCTTCACCAAGTCCTTCATGTATCCAGAGCCCTAATTGTGCAGTAATTTGAATGTCAGCAGTCCAATCTTGAAGAGTATTCTCCATTCTATTGGTGGCCAGTGCAGTGAGCGAAGGATCGGTGTAATGTGACAGTGGCGAGGCTTATTTGTTAGCAATCTGGCAGCAGCATTCTGCACTAATTGCAGGCAGCACAGGTCCTTTTTGGGGAGCTTGCATAAAGGGCATTGCAGTAGTCCAGCCGTGATGTGAAGAAGGCGTGAACTAGGGTTGGAAGATCGTCTGGGGGAATCAGATGTTTAATTTTTGCAATGTTCTTCAGATGAAAGTAGGAAGATTTAACTACGGCCGAAATTTGGTTTCTGAAACTCAATTCGCCATCGATTAGCACACCAAGGCTGCACACAAGGTTGGAGATGTTTATGTCTGAATTTCCTATGGCAAGCGCTGGCTTTGGACAACAAGGACCTCAGTTTGGTCAGCATGCAGATTTAACCAGTTATCATTCATCTACGCCTGTTGCTCAGCTAAGCAAGAATTTATTTTTGGAGTAGGGTCTGTTGCATCAGGTTTGAAGGACAGGTATAGCTGCGTGTCATCGGCATAGCAGTGGTACGTTAAGCCATGTTGTTGGATAATTGTACCGAGTGGTAAAGGCCAAAGGCCCTAACACCCTTTGGTTTGAAGTAGTAGGTGGAAAATAACTGGCCTTTCCCCTGCTGCTTTCCTACTTACCTTGGTATTCTTGTTCTCCAGGGTGCCCAGTGCATGCAAGTGTGCTAACAGCCAGGACCTTATCCTGTTTTTGTGAGAGGTGTCATGTGTATGCATGCCCCCTTTGTCAGATAAACATATGCATGCACAAAGGCTTATACACCATGCTTGGGTACACTTACATGCATCGAGATTTCACTTGGTACCAGGGAATGTGCATATAACCTACTAGGTTGAATGGTGCTTCAGGCAATCCTTGGTTAAGGTGGACTCTCCCTCTGGTGTTGTGTCATCAGATGACTAATTCCACACAGGTGCAACCGTAGGATGCACAGGTGCGCAGTATGGATACACTCATCTTCAAAAGTACTCATGGATGCAAGCACTTCTGAAATCCATACCTCTGCTGTCCGCCCCGTCATGCCCAGCCATATGCCTCCTTGGTTGTGCTCCCATAGCCAGGAGCATTCTGCGTCTGTGCTGTTACAAACCTTAATTAACTGTGCAGGTGCAAAACATTCTTGGCCGCGGGAGCACGACCACAGAGCTGCGCAGCAAAAGCCATGCATGTGCGGTAGTCCCAGCTACTGTGGGAGAACAGCGAAGCACAGGAGGACAGCGAGAAAGCCCATGACCTACAAGGGGCTGGAGGAAGCCCCAGGTAAGTATAAATCCTTATGTTTGCTTGATCTCAGGTTCTCTTTAACTAGAGTGACCAGACGTCCCGGATTGCCCGGGACACGTCCCGGATTCGGGGTCAGCTGTCCCAGGCTTAATGAGGTCCCGGGAAACGTCCCGCTTTCAGCAGCGGGACGTCCCGGCCTCGGGACTCTGGCCACTCTCTCCTCAATGAACTGGCAGCGGCGTCTATAGACGCCGTGCCAGTTCATTGCCCGCAGCCCCGCTCCAGCCTCCTCTTCCGGTGTCTGTTTCCGACACCAGCAGGCGAGCAGGGCTACGGCAAGATGGCTGCCGGAGCCCTGTACTGGAGACCTATTTGTGTCACTAGTACAGGGCTTCTGCGCCATCTTGCCGTAGCCCTGTCAGCGCGGGAGACCAGAGCAGGAGGAACAAGACGGTCCCGGGACGGAGCAGCGCGCCAGAGGCCGGACACTTCTGCCAGGTGAGTAAATGCTTTCTTTTCCAGGTGAAATGTTTGCCCGCATTGTTTCTTTTCTGGTGAAATGTTTGCCCGCATTGTTTCTTTTCCAGGTGAAATGTTTGCCCGCATTGTTTCTTTTCCAGGTGAAATGTTTGCCCGCATTGTTTCTTTTCCAGGTGAAATGTTTGCCCGCATTGTTTCTTTTCCAGGTGAAATGTTTGCCAGCATTGTTTCTTTTCCAGGTGAAATGTTTGCCCGCATTGTTTCTTTTCTGGTGAAATGTTTGCCCGCATTGTTTCTTTTCCAGGTGAAATGTTTGCCCGCATTGTTTCTTTTCCAGGTGAAATGTTTGCCCGCATTGTTTCTTTTCCAGGTGAAATGTTTGCCCGCATTGTTTCTTTTCCAGGTGAAATGTTTGCCCGCATTGTTTCTTTTCCAGGTGAAATGTTTGCCCGCATTGTTTCTTTTCTGGTGAAATGTTTGCCCGCATTGTTTCTTTTCCAGGTGAAATGTTTGCCCGCATTGTTTCTTTTCCGGTGAAATGTTTGCCCGCATTGTTTCTTTTCTGGTGAAATGTTTGCCCGCATTGTTTCTTTTCTGGTGAAATGTTTGCCCGCATTGTTTCTTTTCTAGTGAAATGTTATTGTTTGCCCGCATTGTTTCTTTTCTGGCGAAATGTTTGCCTGCAGTGCGTTTCTTTTCTGGCGAAATGTTTGCCCGCAGTGCGTTTCTTTTCTGGCGAAATGTTTGCCGCATTGCGTTTCTTTTTTGGTGAAATGTTTGGCCGCAGTGCGTTTCTTTTCTGGTGAAATGTTTGCCCGCAGTGCGTTTCTTTTCTGGCGAAATGTTTGCCCGCATTGCGTTTCTTTTCTGGCGAAATGTTTGCCCGCAGTGCGTTTCTTTTCTGGCGAAATGTTTGCCCGCATTGCGTTTCTTTTCTGGTGAAATGTTTGCCCGCAGTGCGTTTCTTTTCTGGTGAAATGTTTGCCCGCAGTGCGTTTATTTTGTACTGACATGTTGCCCGCATTGCGTTTATTTTGTACTGACATGTTTGCCCGCATTGCGTTTATTGTCTGGTGAAATTTGCCCGCATTGCGTTTATTTTGTACTAACATGTTGCCCGCATTGCGTTTATTTTGTACTGACATGTTTGCCCGCATTGCGTTTATTTTCTGGTGAAATGTTTGCCTGCATTGTGTTTATTTTCTGGTGAAATGTTTGCCCGCATTGCGTTTATTTTGTACTGACATGTTTGCCCGCATTGCATTTATTTTATACTGACATGTTGCCTATTGCGTTTATTTTCTGGTGTCCGGGGTAACTGTTACTGCATTTATTATTTAATGGTCATAGATGGCTATGTTTGCTGCTTTGTGGTTACGGTATACTATTAGCATCACACAGTTTCTGCACACCCATGATACAAAGTCTCGTTTGTCCACATCATGGCGTAAACACTGCTTTCTTATGCCTCGCTGTTACATCATTACGTTAGCTCCGCCCATACAATGTCATGGCCACGCCCATTTTTCCGGCGCGGCGCGCGCCGCAGCCCCCCTCCCCCAGTCTTCGCCGCTGCGCGCTCCTCACTCCTTCCCACTTTTCGCCGCAGCGCGCTGCGCGCGCCGCCCCCCTCCCCGTCCCAGGTTGGACCCACAAAAATATGGTCACTCTACTTTAACAGAGGACAGCGTGGAAGAATGGGCCTTCTTAGGTAAGTATCAAACCTAAAAGTGAATTTCCTCACTTCAGAGTTGATTAACTCTGCTGTGTTTGATTGGAAATTAGAAATGACCACTGGCTCACTCCACTGCTACTCCTCTGCTTGACTATTTAAAACAAGAAACCTTGAAAGATTGCCAAGTGTTTGTTTAGATGTGTAGAATCTGTATAGCCTAATACCCATAACAAAGATGGCGCCGTCTGTCAATACGCATGCCCCCATGTTATCAGCTGATAGCTTGTTCTGTTTCTGCGCAGTACTCTCTTTGAGGCCGCTTTCCTTGGTTGGGCGGAGTGTGGACGTGGCAGAGCCTGACAAGCTGAGTTCTCCAGTGGGTGAGACTGGACGTCATTTCCGATAGGAACTAGAGACGGCGCTTTCTGGAAGCGGACGGGGAAGTGAAGGAACAAGCCGGAACGTGAGGAGGTGAGGGGAGCCGAGACACGGGGGATGGTATTATGCGGGCTCCAGGCCCTCACCCTCTAGTTTGTCCACATGGCTGACACTCCAGTTCAGAGGCAGCTGTAAATGGCCATGCTGCCATAAGCGTATAGCGCAGCCAGGCCTGGAATGACAGAACCTTCCCTGTCAGCGCGATACGGAGGCAGGAAGACCTTTCCTAGCTGGAATATCTGCCGTTGTTGTTTCACAAAGTACAGCATTGGCTACGGTGGTAACACTGTAGCTAATGGACTTTAGTCATGGAGTAGAGATAATGCAATTTCCTGTTAATCTGACTATCTGCTGAGCTTGCACAGGAATTTATCTTTCTGCACCCAATCATCAGGGAGGCATGGAACTTCTAAGTGAGCCTGTGTCCAAATTTGTTTTAAGTGAGATGAGACCGCATCCTGAGTCCTAAATTGTGCCCGCCTCTTCTTCACCTAGCTGCTCTCATTGGCCAGCTGTCACTATCTCTAGTCATGTGACATAAGTGACAGATTAGTGGGCACTGATCTTCAATTAGCCTAGTATAACAATTATAGTGTGACAGCCAATAAACCTATAAACTAAGGACTGATGTGTGGTCAGGCTATTTGTTGCCCATAGCAAAGAGTTGTAAAAAAACAAAAAGGCAACCCCCCCCCCCCCCTCAAAAATAGTAGGACAACCTTTTGGGGGGCTACCAACAGACAATCTCACATACACTGAGGAAGGTAAATACAGGATGCAGACTTCCTGTATTCAGATTTTTAAAAATTATAAAACCTACAGGCTGCATAGAAGACAGAGGATGCTTTTAAGGGACCACTATCGCGGAAATAGTAGGCAGTTAAAATCTGACAGAACCAACAGCTTTTGGGCCAGTCCATCTCTTCGTGGGGACATCTCAGGGTGTTCTTTGTTTTCAACAGCATTTCCTGAACAGCAGTTGCAAAGTCTAACTGACAAAACTGGTGTCTTGCTATTTTGGCAGTTAAACTGCTGTTCAGGAAATGCTGTTGAAAACAAAGAAAATACTGAGAACCCCCATGAGGAGATGAACTGAACCAA
The DNA here is from genome assembly GCF_040937935.1 of Hyperolius riggenbachi. Lineage (NCBI taxonomy): Eukaryota > Metazoa > Chordata > Amphibia > Anura > Hyperoliidae > Hyperolius > Hyperolius riggenbachi. Next base: position 130,551,255 of record NC_090655.1, on the reverse strand, counting down.
AACCTGTCGGTTCTGTCAGATTTTAACTGCCTACTTTTCATCATAATGGTCCTTTTATTATTACTTGTATCTTTGCATACATTTACAGTATTAAATGCTTTTGTAACTTTAGTATACCTTTAAAAGGGGGGGTGTTTGAGTGGCTGTATGGCTGATATTTTGGTGAAACCTCTCCCACAGTGTGCTGTCTGTGAATCTCATTGCATTGTGGGAAATACCGTCTTTTTCCAACTGCAAAGCAATATCTCCCTCTGTGCATAGAACTCTCAGTAAACAAACATTCTGTACAGATCACTAGGCAGAACTAAAGATGTCGCTACCAGTGATAAGTTTCAGAATTTAAATTAGGGAGAGGAAATCTTTAACAATGGGCAAACATAGTCTACATAATCTATAAATGAAATTTGTAAAATAAAAAAAAGTAGTTTATTATTTTCACTGCAGTTCCTCTTTTTAAAGAATTCATCACCGGCATCTGCTTACAGTTTAAAATGACCCTGTGCCAAATTTCATGTGGTGTTTTCTAATGCTAGGTGCACACTGAGATTTTCTGGCAGATTTACTGACAGATCCATTATTTCCAACGTGTCCGATCTGATTAACAATTGATTGCCGATTGCTTTCTGATCGATTTCCGATAGGAGTGAATGGAATACAATCGATCGGAAAATGACCAGAAATCTTGTTGGCAATAGCATAAGAGCTGTTGCTCCGGTCTATTCTTCCTGGTGCTGATGTTGCTGCAGATTTGACAGTAGCCATGCACTTTCCCACCTGTTCATATACTAGCTCTGCATTGGAGCAGAGACTGGTTATCGTATAAGTGGAGACTATGGCCATGCCTTGTGAAGCCCTGATCACTGTCTGCCTATATAACACTTAAGCCGCATACGCATGCTAGAAAATACTTGACTGAGGCGGTCGTTCTGCGCCATCTCAGCCATGATTCTAACCTGTGCATATCAGCCCCCCGACATTGTTTACCAATCTGGCATGATAGATTTGTTAACATGACAAAAGAAGACATTGGGCCTGATTCACAAAGCGGTGCAAAGTGTTTGCACGCCTGTGAAAAGCCCTTTATCACGCCTAAACTCAGTCGGTGCGCGCGATGCGCCCATTAAACCCTATGGGCGCTGCGTGCGGAGTTGCGTGATTGCGCGTGGGACTTTGCGCGCAATAAAGAGCACAAAACGGTGCTAACTCAGCAGTGCAAAAGTTATCACGCCTAAAGTCTTTTAGGCGTGATAACTGAGTTATCACTGCTTTGTGAATCAGGCCCATTGTGTTTTTGCTTCTCTTAACCACCTGAAGTTGTGTACAAGCCTAAAGAAGCTGGTTTCATGTCAGGTGGGGGAAAAGATACCATAAAGTATAGTAGGAAATTACAGTACTACAACAGAACCCTACAGCCTCGTTTTTCAAAACCAGTACTACAGGTAGGCAGGTAAAGCTGTACGCAATGCAGGCTTATTGTATCAAGCATAAAGGCCCATACACACGTCGGATTTTTCTGAACGACGGGTCGTTTGAACGCCCCGTCGTTCAGTCGTTCGCACGCGGAATCAGACGTGTGTACGGACTATCGTTCGCGTGATAAGAATCGCTGGAAACCAGTCTTATCACTCGAACGATAGTCTGTACACACGTCGGATTTGACGTGCGAACGACTGAACGACGGAACGTTCAAACGACGGGTCGTTCAGAAAAATCCGACGTGTGTATGGGCCTTAACACACATTTCCTTTTAAATGGCAGTCGGTCAACAAATTTGGGACACTGGAGAGGCATTTGCTCCACATACAGTAGGAAAGGAGTGATACTTCAAATGAGATTATCTTACTGTGGCCATGGTATTTTCTTAATAGGTGTAAATTACAATCGTTGTTGTGGTGTTATGTGAAACCCGGCTGAAATTCCTGGAGGTATCTACTGGTTGATGCTATGGGGGGATGTGTGTGTGTGGGGTGTTTGTGTGTGTATGTGTATTAAATGGATGGTGTAGATCTGAGTGATGCTAAAAAACAAAGGAAACCTAACAAAGCTCTAAAGATACAGACACATGCTCCATTAAAGATGCCTGTTAAAATCATTGAGCACTTCATAAGGTGACATTTCAGGGAATTAGTGCTGTACAGGCATAATGCTTGGATGAAGCTGAGCAGCCTGTACTGTTCAGTGGAAAGGGGCGGCATAACAGCAAGTGGGGAATGAGCAAGTTGTGTCCGGCAGCACAGGGAACAAAACATAGTAATGCACTTGTTTGTCATATGCACCCACTCTGGCAAATAACATTATGGTACATTCGTACACATATTCTCCCCTGAAATAGTCCTAAACCATTGTCTCAGCTGGCATGTGTATGAGGCTTAACTACTTCACATTTTATTAGACATAAAGGAGATGAGAGGACATTTTTGGCAGTGAAAGTGACAGAAATGGGGATATGAAAATAGGCAAGTACACGTTAAAGCCAGCACCATATAATACATTGAGTAGGAGGAGGCGCCCCAGTGTGTATATAGCTTTGTGGTCTTACCTCGGGTGAGGAATGGATTATTAAGGATATTTATTGGACACAAATGATGGAGAATTTCACCGGCGGTACCTGTTTCTTCATGCCAAGATTAGTGTCTGTTAAGCTGAATACTCACCACTCGACAGATGAACAACTCACATTTGCGTGATTATGCGCCTGTACTCACGTCGCTAGATCGCAGAAAGGATCGCTTACCGCTCAAAGTATCGTCAGTCGTCTGAAAAATCATCAGGAAAATCATGGTTATGGGCCTTTAGGAGAAATTCTTGGAGTGTTTGTACGGTGTTTCTCCAGCAGAAATTGTTATATTGAGCTGGCCTGTGATTTTATCCAGGGTTTCTTTTTTGTTTGAAGAGCAACCAACCACTTAGTAGAGAAGCACCCAGAGCTATCTGTGTGGAGACTGAATACACCACAAGCTTTATTGTGATTGCCTTTAGCAACCCATCCTTAGTATCCTTAGTAAGTAGCATTCTTATAGCTCCTTATCCCAGTGTTTTTTAAATGAATTATATTGGCGCTCCTGGATTTTCTGTGTCCTTTTCACTTTCTAGTGTTCCTCTATGGAAAGCCCCTCACCGGATACATACTAGCTCCATATAGTGCAGAATGTGTTGCATTATGGCCACTTTACATTTTAGTTTTGCTTTTAGAACCATTTTGAAACCTTTCTAAACATAAAAAAGAGACAAAGTAATGAGTTAGTGTTGACTATTTCAGCACTGCCCAATTGGTCTTACCAGCTTTGTTGCTTCTGCCTGCAGTCCTCGAAATCCGTAGATGAATATAGGCTGCATGATAGGTTGAGAAGTGGTGCTGTGATTCTGGTTGCAAATGGTGCATATGCTGATGCCTTGAAAACAAAGGTCTTCTCATCCCTTCGCATAGAAATGCTGCACTGTAGTCCATGTTGAACTTGTGGGTACTACACTTTAGGGATATATGACACTAGAAATGTTTTTAAAACCTGCGAGAAGAACTAGATACTTAAGTAGAGGTAAGCCTCTTGATGGTCCAGAGGCTTCCCCGATCTTACATCCCTCCGTTCCTGTGCTAGGTCCCTTAAAGCATATTCAATAATATTGTTTTATGGTCCACACATGCACAAAACCGCTCATGCACAGCTTTTTCCTACATGCACAAGCGGCTTTGTGCTACTGCAAGGTTCACAACTTGCTGCCACCTGCACGGCCGCTCTCGAACAGAGACAGGAGTGCCACCGCAAAAAAGAGGGTCCTGGCTAGCAGCAGAGGGGTTGAGGGGGAACGGGTTAGCTTCTGGATCATCCAACAGAGACTTCACTCCACTAAGGTAAGTATCTAGATTTTCTTTTCCCTCAGTTCAGATTCGCTCTAAAGCAAACCTGAAGTGATACTTACCTAAGAAGAGGGAACGCTCTGGATCCCATAGAGCCTTCTCGGTCCTCTGCTCTCATTCCACTGCTGTCCTCCATTCAAAATTCGCACCTATCCATAATGTGCAAACCCAGGCTCGCATATGTGCAGTACAGATCTTCGGAAGTGCTGTGGGGGGGGGGGGGGGGGTTCGTTAGCAGTGGAAGAAGGGCACAGAGAGAGGACCAGGAAGGCTCTATGGGATCCAAAGCCTTCCCTCTTCTTGGGTAAGTATCTAGTAAGTATCTTTTTTTTTTTTTTTCCATCGCTTCAAGTTTGCTTTAAGTTCATATGAGCAGCCTCACTTCATGGAAAAATGTTTTTTTTCTAGTACTGTGTGGGTACTGTGCTGTGCTTCTAGTATTTGTTTATGTAAAAGTTTCTTGATTAGCTATTGTCAAATCGCTTTTTAAAGTACCTGGCCAGTACTCCAGATATTGGCCACATGCTGTACCACTGACTGCTGTCGCTTTAGGTTGCCGTCTTTTCAGATATTCAGTCTGTCTTACCCTCTTGAAGTCTGAACGACAGGGTGATGCACTGCAATCCAGTACCATCCACAGAGGCCGGTTTCTGAACTTTTCATATGTGTTGCGCTAATACATGTTGTTTTAATGCAACACATACTTGTCTTTTTTTGCGAGTCCATGTGTACCATTCATTTGATGTTTCATTTTTACATGAAATTTGTTTTGGGGCCCACATTAGAGAAATATGCTGCCATGTTCTATTCATTTGTAGCAACATTTTGTTAAAGTTGTATTCATTCAGTTCTACTGTGAATGAGTAAATTTAACGCATGGTTCAGACAGGCATCATTATGTTGGAGACAGTACCTGAATGCTGTTTTCCTATCACAAAGTAATAGTGTATGCTGCAGACTGGTTTGAACTTGTTTGAATGAGTTGTGTTGCCAAGTAAATGATATCCTCACTTGCATTAAAGCTGATGTTTCACTGTGCATATGTTTATAAACGTAAGCTTAGCTCCAAACGCTAATATGTATAAAAATCATGCTGCAATCGGGTTTGCTCTTTATGTTTTAGCCATCGGGGGAGTATGCACTAAACTGCTTTAAACAAAATAATGTGCATAAAGTCGTACCACACAAAGCGTAGAGAAGAATGCATTATACTGCATGCAATGCATTACGCTCTGCTCATCGTACAGAAGATTTTCCACGTGTGATTCTACTTAAGGGACCATTATCGCAAAACATTGTAAAATTTAAAATACATGAAAACACATAAAACGTACATGTCTTCCAGAGTAAAATGTGCTATACATTACTTTTTCTCTTATGTTGCTGTCACTTACAGTAGGTAGGTTTTGGACTAGCCCATCTCCTCATAGGGGATTGGCAGGGTTTTCCTTATTTTCAAAAGCACTTAGTATTCAACAGTTGATCAGTCCGACTGCCAGAATAGTGTGCGAATAGGTAGGGGTGCTATAGATCCTTTTAAGGGTGTGCTTTTGTAAAGAATAAATAATGAGGATCTCCCATGAAGACAAACTTCTTATTTGTATGTGTTTACATGTATTTTACTTTTTTTTTTTTTTGTAATTTTGGTCATTTAACATGGTTTTTAGTGAATATACCTTAAGATGCCTTATTTATTGTGGTATGCAGGGCCGGGCCGAGGCATAGGCTGGAGAGGCTCCAGCCTCAGGGCGCAGTGTAGGAGGGGGCGCACAATTCATTCAGCTGTCATTCCTAATTGTGTTTGAAGCAGAAAGAAATAAGAAAAGGGGATACATGGCAGTGACTGCACGCCAGATAACTAGTTATTAAGGTGTTGGGGAGGTTGTGTGCCCTGTGGCCCTCTTAAGGCCCATACTCACGGGGGACGGCCGTCGCCGCAACCGCGTGGCACGCGCGTGTTGCGGCGACAGTTCCCCCGTGTGTATGATGCGCGCGCCCCAAACCGTCGCCCGTCGGAGCTGTCGCCAGGCGATTGACATGTTCAATCGCCGGCTACAGTCGTCGCCGCAACCTCGCCGGAACTGTCGCTAGCCCCGCATGTGTATGCGGGCTAGCGACAGCTACCCACACACACCACACGGAGCTTCCGGCGGGGGGGAGGAAACTCGGCGACAGCTTCCGCCGCATCGCTAATCCCTCTGCTGCCGTGTGGATGCAGAGGGATTTGGCGACGAGCTGTCGCCGAACTGCCGCCGAACTGTCGCGCACACGCTCCCGTGTGCGGCGACAGCTACAATTGTACCCCCGTGGGTACTTAGCTTAAGTCTAATAGCAATCAGTGTGTGATGGCTGGGGTGGCAGGGATGGAGGGGCTCACTTTGGTGTCTCAGCCTTGGGTGCTGGAGGACCTTGTCCCGGCTCTGGTGGTATGCTTTAATAACACCTGCCAACTGAGCTTTCTCTTAGAACTGGTTCATCACATGAAAATGGTTGACAATCCTATTTGTGTGTCATATGCCAAAATATTCTTGATCTAGCTTCTGTCACAGAAAGTTTACATGGATACCTGTAGGGCCCATTTGCGCTATCACCACAGGTGTCCAAGATGGTGTGCTGTAATCATTCTGTACAAGTAAATGAGGCAACACCTATTTGCTTTGAAGTCTCTTGCTGCCAGTTCACCCCAGTAACCCCTCTGACCCAAACCAAAGTATTTATGACTTATTGATACTTCCATTTCAAATGTTTCTCTAGGCATGATTTAAGAAGGACGTTTTCACCTCTCCAAAACTCTAGTCTCAAATTTGGATTTGTTTTCATGCAAGTACTAGCAAGGGTAATCAGGGTAACAGTGTTAAGTCAGGTGTATAAATAACTGGTGCAGTCAAATATCACTGCATGTCTGACTGTTGACTAAGTACCACTAAAGCCTTTAAAGATGGCTTCAGCTAAAGTTTTTTTTTTTTTTTTTTTGGTCAGGATTGTTTAAATACCTATTATTATTATTATTATTATTATTATTATTATTATTATTATTATTATTATTATTATAATAATAATAATGAAACCGTTCTCTGTAAAACACTCTTTCACTTATTTATGTAAATGTTGTTGGCGCTTTATAAATTAAATAAATAAAATAAATGTTGTATGGCCTAGGTGAGAATTGTAACCACTTTAGGCCTCTTGCACACTGCAAGTGATTCTGATTCAGATTCCGCTTTTTAGGCCTCTTGCACACTGCACGCGATTCCGATTCAGATTCCGCTTTTTAATCAGTTTTTACATCCGATTCAGATTCCGATTTGCAGTTTGCTCCCTGCACACTGCAAAGCGGAATCTGAATCGGATGTGAAAACTGATTAAAAAGCGGAATCTGAATCGGAATCACTTGCAGTGTGCAAGAGGCCTCAGATTGTGTTTTCTGTGACCTCATTTGGCAAGTATTCCTTCAGCTATTGACACCTAAGTTGCTTACACACATGAAAAATGTTGTCCGCAAGGATCGTGATTAGATTCCTCGGATGACAATTTGGGGTCGAGTGCTGTACAGCTTCATGCTTTCAGCTGCTCTTGATTGAGGGGAATACATGTCGGTGTGGTGCATAATGGAATGGTAGGGGTAAGGAGGAGAGCAGTGGGCTTGCCATAGATGATCCAGTACTCCTGATCTCTCGGCAATGCGTCGGGAGGATCGGGGCTGCTGGACACTCTAGATTCCTTGGCATTTTATGGGGTTTTATGATGTATGCAATTAAACAGGTTTTGTTTAAAAAATGTTTTTCTTTTCTCAAACAGCAACATTTAAAAAGTGCGAAACAACAAAATCCAAACTTTCATACTTCTATGTATGTACCATGTAAAAAAAAATGTTTTTTTCTTGAATAATATTGACATGCTGTTGACATGCTGTTTGCTGATCTGTGAAATGGACAAAAAGTGCCTGTTCTCAGCTCAAGTGTGAATCGAGCGTAACGGATCAAAAATCATGTTTTGTTAATTTTAGAACTACTAAGGCAATGTTTAAAATATTAATGTGTATAAGTAATACACGTATATGTAAAGAAAACAAGTGCCCACCTACATACTTTTATATGTATTCTTTGATCTCATTAGGATCCCAAAATCATGAATAATGATTTTTACATGGTAACTACAAATATTACCTTTACATACGTACTATAATTTTCTTTTCTTTCCTTTTTTTTCTTGTACAGGACCAGTCTGGGGATGCACAGAAGATGAACATAAATCAGCAACCACATTTAGCTAATCCTTACATGCAGCCCCAGCCTGGAGGGTTCCAGCAACCAGGATATGGTGGTCAGCCAATGCCAGGAGGTCCTCAGTACCCTGGATACAATGGACCAGTACAAGGTTATCCACAGCATGTTCAACCACAAGGTACTATACCTCAGCTGTGTTCTGTTTTACTTTCACTGCTCTTTTTGTTTCTGTTTGTCTTGGAATCGAGATGGTGGAAATAGACATTTATCTGAATGACAGTATGTTTTTGTTTGTTGTGCTGTACTTTAGCTGGGGGAGGGATTGACATGGTGTTTTTGAGATAAAGCTAGTGTCAAGACAGCGTAATCTCCAAATAGCTTAGAGGATAATGACTGCTTGGAGTGTGGGCTCATGTACACTACAAAGTAGGGGACCCCATTGGTGAGTATGGGGGATATTGCATGGGGTGCATTGTTGGGTCATTTGGTGGGAGGCTGTAGCCAAGGTTGTAATAGCAGTACTAAGGCTAATGTTAAAACTACGTGTCCCATAGACTGTGACACAAGCTAGGTAAGCCTTTTTTTCCCTAATCCCTTCATTCTAAATTGTGCCAGTTAACGTTCTGGTAATAGCTGTTATATTGCTATTCTACAAGACCTGTCCTAAGTGCTGTTTCTGTCTTTCACATTGTATTTCCAGGTTTTCTGTCTAATTCAGGGTTCCCTCAAAAAGGGTCTCCTGATTCTTTCACCTCTGGCACTTCTTCTCCTGTTCCCTCTCACTACATAGGTAATTGTGATATACCATGCACCTTATATCAACTTATTGTTTACAAATCTTTACATATTGGTGTTCTTAATGTAGTTCACTTGTGGAATATTCTTCTTGTTTTACTGTTACAAGTGAAGGTAACCGTTTCTGTGGACATATCTTATCATTGTATGAGTTGTATTTCATGAAGGAGCCTATTGTGAAAAAATGTTTGCTTTGCATATTTTCCATTGTAAGATCTTTGAATCCAGTGGGATTTCTAGGAGTTAATCTGTTCATCTGAGCAGTGTTTTGATTGTTACTTACACTGGGTACTTGTTTATAATTGATTCTCAGGTCCCGTGAGATCTCCACCCACGTCAGGTGCTGCAACTGCAGCGGGGACATCTCTCCCTGCAGAGCAGCTGCAATATAGTCAGTTTGGTCAGAGTGACGTGCAGAATGGACCAGCATCATTATCCACACAGATGCAAAGGTATGCTGCAATTAAGTTTGTGGGCTTTTTTATTGTATAATGCATGCATGTTAATGTAAATGTATTTATTTATTTTTTTTTTCATTTTACCTGGAGACTTTCTAATTTTCTAGTAGAAGTTTTAGTTTCTTGGCTGCCATGCTCATTCCTGCATCTCACTCCTTTCAAGGTATCTGAAGTGAGTAAAAAATAAAACATTTTGCCTGAATGGTCCAAAGGCTTCTAGAATCCTCTTACAGCCCACCATTCCAGAAAAGGGTCCTTCTATACATGTTCAACTTGTGCCAGTCGCCTTGGTTTCTTCCGGCTGCGATCACAGAAGCAGAAAAGTGCATCTGGACTGGGCATGCCCAAGTAAGGTCTGCACATGCCCAGTAGAAAGCGCTAGACACAGAGAAAAAAGAGGTGCACAAGTTGCTTAATTTTACTGGACATGTTCAGAGTTCACTTGCACCAGACCAATGTGGATGTGTTCATCAGCAGCCAGGACCATGGCCAGAAGATCACAAAGGGACCTTGCACTGGGACAGTGGGCTCTACAGGGATCTGGGAAGCCCATCAAAAGGTTTCGAACTACTGAGGTGTTTTTTTTTTTTTTATTTTAACTCATTTCAGGAGGTCTTTAACCTGCTGAGCGTTACGCCGCTCAAGAGGTTTTGTAGCCTCTGAGTCCCAGAGGTGAAACCTATTAGATTAAATGTGATCAGAACATATTAGCTAGCTCTAGGCTAGCTAGTATAGGTGGCCACTGACCACCCCCCCACCACCAGCTCCCCCCCCCCCCCCTTTCCTCCCAATCCAGCCGCTTATACATTACCCAGCCTCTATCCAGCGATCGCCGCAACCTCTGCAAATAGCTCCGCTCTACGCTACGGGGACGATCGTACATAAAGGAATTGACGTCAAGCGCAGTCCCGATCCTCCCGATAGAGAAGAACGGAGCTGTGTGAGGAGGCTGCGGCGATCGCTGCAACCAGGCCGTGTAAAGTATAAGCGGCTGGATCATGGGAGATGGGGGGGGGGGGGGGGGGAGTGCTGGCCAACTATACTAGCTAGCCTAGTGCTAGCTAATATGTTCTGGTCACATTTAATCTAACAGGTTTCACCTGGGGGACTCCAGAGGCTATTAAAACCTCTAGAGCGGGATGCCCGACACAGTGTCATGCCAACTCAGATAAATGACTTGGGGTCTAGAGGGGGTTGTGATGGCCCTGCCAGCATGCTTTCTTGGGCTGCCTGACATACTGGTGAAGTCATGGAATGAGCACGAGAATTATTCTAATACAGGTGGTCCTCTACTTACAAACAGGTTCTGGGAGATTGTAAGTTGCATTTGTTTGTAAGTTGAGTCCTGTGTTAAACATGGTGAAATGTCGATAAATGTGTTACTTTCGGACAATTCTGCATTTGGCTATATAGTATAAACTATGTTGTTTGTTTTTAATGTACTTCAAACCACTTATAAGAGTTTATACAATACTGTAACATTTAACATGAGTGTGTACTAAAAAAAAGTATTGCATATTTTGTACATGAAGATAACTTAATATCTGAAACTTAACTTTAGATGTCACTGCATCTTATAGTCCAAATGCAGGGACTATAAGATGCCCTGACTTGTGAACGCCTGCCAATACGAACCTCCAACTCGCCGCAGTGGCGGGGACTTCCTGTACTGTGTCCATGCAGAGGAGGACACATGGGGACAAATGGAGGACACAGGGGGACACAATGGGGCATAGAGGACACAAGTAAAACTGAGGCGGAGACAGAAGAGGACACGAGGTGCAAGGGAGCAGGAGGTACAAAGGGTGCATAAACCACATGATGCCCCTTCACCATGGATGCACCAGGTTTAGTATAACATTTTTCTCCTGGTTTTTGTCCTCTAAACCTAGGTGCGTCTTATGGTCCGAAAAATAAGGTATAGCATAAAGTGAGAGATGATCCAGACTTTTGAAAAATGGTTCTTCTTAAACATTGTGAGCACTTTACTGGAAGCAACTTCTACTCCTGTGCTGTTGTATGGGTCTATTAGACTCCTAAAGCGGCACATTAAACATTACATATGTTTTGCTTTTTGAGTGCTCAGTTACCGTATATTCCGGTATATAAGACGACCTCCAACTTTTCCAGTTAAAATATAGAGTTTGGGATATACTCACTGTCTAAGTCTACCCCTCTTCCAACGCACAGCAAATAAAAAGAAAAAAATCATATACTGGTGCTATGTATTTATTTATTTATTGTATTTATAAAGCGCCAACATATTACGCAGCGCTGGACAATAAATAGGTATGAACAGATACTGGTGCTGTACTGTATGTGGTACCCAGTATAGAACAGTATATAGTCAGTTGACTGGTTGGATTGGTCAGCTCTCCCTAAGTGGATTGGCCAGCTCTCCTTGCCTCCCTGTTTATCAGAGCGGTATGGAAGAATAGATCGCACTGTGCCCATGAAACACACCTCTTTCACACTTCTGGCCCACCCTTGTATCCTATTTACCTCCTCCTCTGCCTCTCAGATCTCACATTTGTGCGCCTGTGCCGCTCCACTACAGCGAGTTCTGAGAGGCGGTAACAGAATAGGGCGTATCACCCGTCATCAATGACACCCGGCGTATAAGATGACACCTGACTTTTCAGAAGATTTTCAAGGGTTAAAAAGTAGTCTTATACGCAGGAATATACAATACTTCAATGGGAACAAAAGTTTAAAATAAGGGTTTACTTTAAAGAGACCCTGTAACAAAAAAAAATGTTCCCCTGGGGGGTATTCACTTCGGGAGGGGGAAGCCTCAGGGTCCCAATGAGGCTTCCCCCACCCCTGTAGCTGCAGGCAGTCCAGCGTTGGCTCCCCTGAAGTGTCCTGGAATCCTCCCTTGACAAGCCTGATAAGCGCTGATTTATTTGCCTTTCCTGTCTCCAGCGGGGGCGCTGTTGCGACTTTCCACACGGAGATAGGCGAAAATAGCCAATCTCCGTCGGGACCGCTCTACTGCGCAGGTGCAGGAGACTTGCACCTGCGCAGTGGAGCGACCCGACAACGATCGGCTATTTCTGCCTATCTACAAGGTGGAGAGCCGATCCTGCGCCTGCGCTGGAGCCGGGAAGGTAAATATTTACATCCCCGCTGTTCGGGGAGCTTTATCTCTGAAGCCGTGGGACCGAGGAGGACGGGGGAAGCTTCAATAGGATCCGGAGGCTTCCCCCACCTGAGGCGAGTACCCCCCAGGGGGGGTTTCTTTAAACTAGTTGCCACAGTAATGCTAGGCTTTTTTTTTTTTTTTTCTTTGCGACTCTCCATTTACTACATTTGTTCTTTGCCTAAAGATGTTTTTCACACCGTGAGCGGCTTAAAATTGTGGCAGTGAGTATTAAGGAAAATAGTGACATGAAAAATGTGGTTTCCTCTGTCATTGTCTCCCTGTATGATTTTCACTTTTTCTTTTACTAGTTGCAAATGTATTCCTAAGTTATTCAAGACTGATATTTCAGACTAGATGACCCAGTAGCATTTAGAGAGCCCAAGACAGATATTTCAGACCAGTTAATGCAATAGAGACCAGAGGGGCAGCTCATAGAGACACAGGCAGGGAGACTGAACATGCCGTAATTCTTCACACTGACAATATATATTGCTTGCTGATATCTGCAGAGAACTCATTCTATTGTGCCAGAATTTTGTACTACAAAGACAAGAACATTAGTGTAGTGAATAGCATGCTCACCTTGCAGCTCAGGGTTCCTGGGTCAAATCTAGGCCAGGACATTATCTGCATGGTTTGTATGTTCACCCCGTGTTTGTGTGGGTTTTCTCCTACATTACAAAAATGCAGATAAGTTAAAGGACAACTGAAATGAGAAGAATATGGAGGCGGCCATATTTTTAACCAATACCAGTTGCCTGGTGTATGCTGCTGATGTTTCATGCATTGGTAATGTCTGAATATAATGCCTAAAACAAGCATGTGGTGAATGCAGCTAAACTAGTCAAACATCTGATCTGAATGTTTGTTCATGATCTATGACTAAAAATATTAGAGGTAGAGGATCAGCTAGACAGCCAGGCAATTTGCATTTTTTAACCCATTGTTTATCACAGGGCTGTGGAGTCGGTACAAAAATCCACCGACTCCTCAGGTTAGGATTCCTCCGACTCCTCTAATTTGCATATTACAATCTTGTTGATTGAAAGTATATAACATGAAATGCATCTCTTAAAGAGAAACTCCAACCTAAAATTGAACTTTATCCCAATCAGTAGCTGATATCCCCTTTTACATGATAAATATGATTTTCACAAACAGACCATCAGAGGGCGCTGTATGACTGATTTTGTGCTGAAACTCCTCCCACAAGAAGCTCTGAGTACCCTGGTACTCTGGGCAAACTGCCACAATGTAACAATGTTCACAGACAGGAATTAGCTGTTTACAGCTGTCTCTAACAGCCAAAACAGCTAGGAGCAGCTATATAACCTGCCCACAGTAAAAATGTCACCATGTAATACATGTCAGAATGTAAATCGGGGAGAGGAAAGATTTTACAATGAGCAAACACTGACTAAATCATTTATACATAATTATGGTAAAAAATGAAGCACTTTTTTTACTACATTATTTTCACTGGAGTTCCTCTTTAACTGCCAACGCTTAGAAATTATAAAAGACAACTTAAGTGAGAAGGATATGGAGGCTGCCATATTTATTCCCTTTTGCCAATGCCAGTTACCTGGATATCCGGCGGATCTTCTGCCTCTAATACTTTCATAGACTAAAACTATTCCTTGGTAAGTGTACTTTTAGAAGCTACAGACAGGAACAAAGAACATCTATCAGGCCCTAGGCAATGTAACTGTGGGTACATGTAAGAGTGATGTGCAGGTACTCTGCAGGGGAATGAGGAGATTCTTCCTCTATTAAACATTCTTCATGCATAATCTGAACCAGGTTTATGGGTGATAGACAACACCTCTGTGTTCAATGTGCACAACATTGTCAGTGTATTCCCTGCAGCTCTGTGGGGAGTGCATATGTAGAGTATAGTACTACTGTGTAACAAAGTAAACCTGAGACAGATGAAATTAAAGTTTTATACATACCTGGGGCTTCCTCCAGCCCCCTTCAGGCTAATCAGTCCCTCGCTGTCCTCCTCCACCACCTGGATCTTCTGCTATGGGTCCCGGTACTTGAGGCAATCGGATGTAGTGCACATGCAACACTACGTCGCCGGGAGAGTACTACACCTGTGCAGCACTATTGCGCAGATGCAGAACGCTCCTGGCTGTGGAAGCGGCACACGGCCGGACTGCGCTGACTGGCTATATTACCGGGACTCATAGCAGAAGATCCAGGTGGCGGAGGAGGACAGTGAGGCACCGATTAGCCTGAAGGGGGCTGGAGGAAACCCCCCGGTATGTATAAAACTTTTCTTTTCATCCATCTCGGTACCCTTTAATTGCAGTCATCAAACCAAATTTTCACAACATATCAAATTATTTGATTTCCTGAGCAAAAGGAGTACATGAATTTGCATAAATCAGCATCAACGCAGAATTCTTTCCATCTCATTGACCATCTCTATTAGTGACACAGCTACATATCAGGCTGTATTCTTACAGCATAGATGTTATTTAGTATATAGAAGAGATTCCTGTTTACACATCATATATACAGTCACAATCAGATATGTACATCCTGACTTTAATAATAGAGGGACTGCTTTATTGAAGCAGCACAAGTAACTAATTTTTGATTGGTTTTCCATTTTTGTGGACTAAGCAGAGCTATTACTGTATATATAAATTATTTATGATGACTATTATCTGAGAAATAGAACATTTTATCATATTTTCTATTTTAATTACAGTTTAAATTCACTAGGAGTCGGTGCATTTTTTTTCCCGACTCCAGATACTCAAAAATTGCTTCCACTCCAACTCCACAGCCCTGGTTTCTCAAGCCTGTCCTGGTGACTCCCCAACGGTGCATGTTTTGCAGGCAACCTCTTCTATGCACAGGTGGGGTAATCAGTGTCTCTGCTACATGGAATCCACGTAGGTGAGACACTAATTACCTCACCTGTGCATAGGTGAGGTTGCCTGTAAACCAATGCACCATTGTGGAGTCATGAGGACAGGTTTGAGAACCATTTAGAATGTCAGGCCCCGACCCCTTTAAGAACCAGAGACTTTTTTTCAGTTTGCTGTCTGTGATCACTGTGATTGGCTCACCGTGATCACCTGGTAAGAAGCCAATGAAACTCTGTGACAGCATGCAGTGATCAGCTTGGGACCACGCTTTATCAGAGTTGGAGAGCTGCAGATGCAGCGTAGATTCTAACTATCACGATCACAGATTCTAACTACCCCTAGTCAGTTAAAGGGGAACTGAAGTAAGAGGTATACGGAGGCTGCCATATTTATTTCCTTTTAATCAATACCAGTTGCCTGGCAGCCCTGCTGGTCTATTTCTCTGCAGTAGTATCCTAATAACACCAGAAACAAGCATGCAGCTAGTCTTGTCAGATCTGACTTTAAAGTCTGAAACCCCTGATCTGCTGCATGCTTGTTCAGGGGCTATGGCTAATAGTATTTGAGGCAGAGGATCAGCAGGGCTGCCAGGCAACTGGTATTGCTTAAAAGGAAATAAACATGGCAGCCTCCATATACCTCTCTCTTCAGTTCCCCTTTAAAGGAGAACTGTAGTGAAAGGTATATGGAGGCTACCATATTGATTTCCTTTTAAGCAATACCAGTTACCTGGCTATCCTGCAGATCCTCTGCCTCCAATACTTTTAGCCCTAGACCCTGAGCAAGCATGCAGCAGATCTGGTGTTTGACATTTTTGTAAGATCTGACAAGATTAGCTGCATGCTTGTTTCTGGTGTGATTCACACTACTGCAGCCAAATAGATCAGCAAGGCTGCCAGGCAACTAGTATAGCTTAAAAGGAAATCAATATGGCAGCCTCCATATACCTCTCACTACAGTTCTCCTTTAAAAGAACATAAATATGGCAGCCTCCATATACCTCTTACTTCAGTTGTCCTTTAATTTGCTTCCCCATAAATTTGCCTTGGACTACGAAGGCATTATGACTAGGCTAGGGATTAGACTAGGAGTAAGGGACAGTTAGTGAGAACTGAGAAGACTATATACTCTGTATGGCCCTGCGGAAGAAACCAGTGCTAAATAAATGTAAAGTAGGAGACTGTAGCAGAGAGTGTCCTAAACCTATAAATATAAATGTTGACAATATAATATTATCCATATAATTTGTTTTCTTTTATAGACCACCATTGGCTCAACCATACATGCAACAAGCAGGAGCTCTTCCACAGCAAGCTAACTTTCAGCAATACCCTCCAACCTCCACCAGTACACAACAACTAACCAACCAAATGATGGGAATGCACATTGGAGGTGTGCCAACATCTGGTTTACCACCAACAACACTACCATATGGTGAGATTATTATTTCATCTTGTAAAAGTCATGATACAGTATTTTTTGTAGAAAACAATTTTTTATTTTTTATAAAACATAAAAACACGACATAAGACCTACATCTGAATCCCTCCCTTTCCCTCCCATCCCCGGTCGGTTCCAGTCTAAAGGAGCAGCAAAGTTCATAGTCCATATATACAAGTATGGGAGCAGGATTGTGACATCTAAAGGTGCAGTATACAAGGAGAGAAAAAAGGCAGTAAAAGGTTAAGAACACATCATTACATTCAAGAGGATCACTTCAGTAGAGAGCACACAGAGGTAATTAAACAGAGAAGTTATCTACATGTCTATTTGGAATTTAGACATCCATTTAGTCCAGATTTTGTAGAATTTCTTTAATGAACCTCTATTAGCATATATACCTTTGTAAATAGGCAAATCGTAGTTAATGGAATTAATCACTTCTTGTGAGGTGGGAGCATATGTAGATTTCCATTTCCGAGTGATTTGCCTTCTAGCATAGAATAGGATCATTCTGGCCAAGAACAGTTTTCTTTCGGAGAGAGATTTGACGCTAAAGATATTAAGCAATAAGCTTTTAGATGTGATTGGAATAGATGGGCTCACTAGTTCAAAAAGGAGGCTGTGGATATTCTCCCAGTAATGTTTTATTTCAGAGCATGTCCAAAATATGTGCAGAAAATGGGCATCAGAGTCGCCGCATCTCCAGCATCTATCTTCGTGTTCAGAGCTAATCTTGGAGAGCTTGTGTGGTGTAAAGCATACTTGGTATAGATATTTAATCGCAGACAATTTGTGTCGGGCTGCTATTGGAGTGGATATAAATAAGGATATTGAGTCATTCCATTCAGTCTCTGTAAGGTCTGGTATAGCGTTTTTCCATAAGTAGGGTTTGATTTTGCTTGGGTTATTAGTGTTTATAAGTGTGGTATAGACAAGGGAGATGAGACCTGTCTGACCTGAATGGCTCAGAATATCTTCAACGGGGTGAGATTGCATAATCAGTTTTGGTGTAGTAAATTGTGATTGAAACGCGTGTCGAATTTGGAGATATTGAAAGTACATCGAATTAGGTAGAGAAAATTGTTGTTTGAGAGTATTAAATTGTTTGATCTCATCTCCCTTAACTACATCCCTAAGCCTCGTTATGCCCTTATTGGCCCAGATCGATGGATATGATACAGTATTTAATACCAATTGAAAATAAACACACACACACACACACACACACACACACACACACACACACACACACACACACACACACACACACACACACACACACACACACACACACACACACACACACACACACACACACACACACACACACGCGCCCTACTCTAACCATGCAAAAATGATAGTTTTTATTAGCATTCTAGTCGGAACTGTTGTGTGCTGCAGCCCCCTGTATGTATGTATGTATGTATGTATGTATGTGTGTGTGTGTGTGTGTGTATCTATCATATATATATATATATATATATATAATCTCCCCTGGGTAACAATAACAGCCGCTAGGAGTTTTATAAGGGTAAATAGACCACAAGCGGCGGTTACCCATTGCGCATGCTCGGCACTACACTGCGCAGTAGGCGGGAAAGCAATATTTCAATGGTAGCTGAATTTCCATAGAACACAGGGACATTTTTTGTCACAATACCAAGATAGTTCCCACTTAGATGCACATTTTTAAGCACCTGCACTTAAAATCACATAAAATGTATGCAATTTGCCATAAGAAGCCCATTGTAGCAATCCCACTATGCTACTCTGTATTTCTGCTTTTTTAAACACACTGCATGCTGTATTTCTGTGTACTACCATTATTTTGTGTAATGGAATGGAGTCTGAAAGTGCATTCAAAATATCTTGCATTTGTGTGCGGGATTACACACAATGTTTATTGTGACAAGTTGAGGTTCTTTAAGTAAGTGTCACATCTTTCCTTCCACATTCCATCTTGCTGCTTTAGTACCCACATAATGCTTCAAAGTACTCTCCAAAGTATGCGCCAGCTGTCGTTTATCTAATTCTCTAAGCCCCCCCCCCCATGCACTAGATATAGTTAACAAAATACTTCTAAATGATTTAAACCCCGGCAGTGCTTAGCACCGAATTGTCCCTCTATGATCCAGAAACAGGCAAAACAGGCTTAGCTGCACCGTCTCGTCTGTCATTCATGATCAGCAGGGTGCAAATTATCTCACTCACACTTAACTGCTCAACTGTTTCTAGGGAACATTATGCAAGAACATCAGGCTTTCCAGTACTTCATAATTAAACATCAAAATTACTAAGATTCACATGCAATAAAGCATATCAGGTACTAGATGTCAATGCACCAAATATACACCAAATATCAGGTCGAGCTTTATCAAGCTCTGCAAACTAAAGAGATTTGATAATGTTAAAACAAACTTTACACAATGAGAAATGATATATATATATATATATATATATATATATATATATATATATATATATATATATATATATATATATATATATATATATATATATATATATATATATATATATATATATATATATATATATATATATATATATATATATATATGCTCTTGATCTCTTCCTGTAGCAATGTTCTGTCATCTTTGCCTCTCCACAGTTTGCAGGCTTGATTTGGTACATTTCCCTAGTTTTTAAATCTATACAATCACCATTATGAAATCTAAGCTACAAGGCCTTTCTCAGCATTATGCTTGATGTAGCTGATGTTCTTACCCATCCTACATGCATACATCGCTTTTTTTTACCCCCACATAATCTATAAATAATATATATCATGGGCAGTAGAGCACATTAAGATTCCCATTGTGCTGCAATTTGTAAAGGATCTCAGTGTTCTCCCCAGAATTTCTTACCAGCCGGGTGGCATTAAAAAGTAGCCGGGTGGGGAAGTAAGGTCATATTGGGTGGAGTTGGAGGGTGATGTTGGGTGCCACTACTAGGTAGGGAGGGGCAGGGTGGATCGTGTTGGGTGCTACTTGGTAGGAAGGAGTGTAGGTTGATCATGCTGGGTGCTTTTGAATGAGGAAGTGGGTAAGGAGGAAACACACTGGGAACTACTGATGGGAGACTGTTAGCAGTGGGGTCCCACAGGGGTCTGTACTGGGTCCAGTGCTCTTCAATTTATTTATTAATGACCTAGTAGATGCAGTAGTGAGCAATGTTGCTATTTTTGCAGATGATACAAAATTGTGCAGAATCATTAACTCTCAGGAAGATAGTGTCATATTGCAACAGGATCTGGATAGGATGGCTATATGGGCACATACATGGCAGATGAAATTCAATGTTGACAAATGTAAAGTCATGCATTTTGGTCGTACCAATGGTCTAGCACCATACAAAATAAATGGGATACAGTTGGGAACATCAAACTTGGAGAAGGACTTAGGAGTACTCATCGACAACAAGTTAAATAATCGTACTCAATGCCAAGCCGCTGCAGCTAAAGCGAACAAAATTTTGGGATGCATTAAAAGGGAAATAAAAACTCGAGATGCTAGCATAATATTGCCCCTGTTTAACTCTCTAGTAAGGCCACATCTGGAATATGGAATTCAGTTCTGGGCACCACATTACAAAAAAGATATTGCAGTTTTAGAGCAGGTGCAGAGACGAGCTACAAAATTGATACGTGGGATGGAAGGTCTCGCTTACCAAGAAAGGTTAGATAAACTGGGTTTATTTAGTCTAGAGAAAAGACGCCTTAGAGGAGATCTAATTAACATGTATAAATACATTAGAGGGCAATATAATAGCTTGGCGGATGAGCTTTTTGTCCCTAGGCCTTCTCAAAGGACTAGAGGACATGAGCTGCGCATGGAGGAAAAACGTTTTAGCCATTTATTTAGGAAAGGGTTCTTTACAGTAAGAGTGGTTAAGATGTGGAATGCATTGCCACAGGAAGTCGTTATGGCAAACTCTATACCTGCATTTAAAGGGGGCTTAGATGCTTTCCTTGCGTTGAAAGACATCCATGGCTACAATTACTAGGTTATGCCTAATGATGTTGATCCAGGGATTTTATCTGATTGCCATCTGGAGTCAGGAAGGAATTTTTCCCATTTGGGGCTAATTGGACCATGCCTGGTGGGGTTTTTTCGCCTTCCTCTGGATCAACAGGGGTATGTGGGGGACGGGCTGGAGTTGTACTTTGTACTGGTTGAACTCGATGGACGTATGTCTTTTTTCAGCCAAAATAACTATGTAACTATATGTAACTATGGGGAAGTTACACTGGATGATCTCGCATGATGTACACATGCTTGTTGCTTGTCTATGTGGTAAACAGCATGTACTACAGAGGGGGGAAAAAAGGACTGGGAAAGAAAAAACAAGGAGGAAAGTGTGTGAGAGACAAAGGAAAATGTGTAAGAGGGAGAGACAGACTAAAGGTAGAAGAAAAAATATGTATACCAGTGTGGAAAAGAAAGGGGGGGGGGCAATAACAAACAAAAAAAGTGTGGGTCAGAGAGGAGAGGATTGCAAGCAGTACTACCTTCTAAATATGAATGTAATACGAGTAAGAATGCAGCACTCTCACAGCTCCTGTAACTTGCACAGCACACTGCAGAAGGTCTGCAGACAGGTTTACATCAATGTAACATCTCCGAGCAGAGCAGTTGGGGGGGGGGGGGGGGGGGGGAGACAGCAATATAGTAGTTGTAAAAATGTCTGTCTCCTCTCCTCCCAGCAAACAAAGTGCATCTGAAAGGGGGGCATGCCAGGCACAGTAGGCAGAGGCAGCTAATAGATATCAATCACCACCTTACCAGGGATTAACAGATAACCATCTGCCCTGCAATGCTGTCTCCTCAGCATAAGCGAGCACTGATCCACTCTCTTCCCTGTGCTCTGATTTCTGACCTGCGAGGCTGGAGCACTTTCTGGGAAGTTTGCTGCGATGTGAAGACTTGCTGGAGGAGGAGAGCCCGTCCTCAGCACTAGTCATGCAGATCGGGATTCAATAGCTCCGGCTCCTTCCTTTTGAAGTTCCAGCGATGCCTGTGTAACTTCAGTTACCAGGCTTGGTGACGTCACCAAGCCTCGTAATGTAACTGTACAGAGAACGAGACTTCGGAGATGGAGGAGGAAGTGTTGCTGCCGTCGCTGGAGAAAGCCCTCAGGTGAGTACATCTATTTACTCAACGGGCTTAGGGGGGGGGGGGAGGAGGGGGATAGGCCACCCGCCCAGCCACAATAGAAGGGGGATCCCCCCACCTGCACAGAGGGGGATCCCCTGCCAGCACAGCCTACACATATAAGGGGGAACCCCCGCACGTTCTCTGCCCTGCTGGCTGCCCAGGGATTCCCTAGGGTGTGCTTGTTCTGCACGCTGTGGGTAGCACAGATAGCTACCCACAGCATGCTAGGAGGGGGGGGGGGGAGGGAGATCAGGAGGGGGACATCTGGCTACCTATATACCTGGCTAAACATCTGGCTCACTATATACCTGGCTCACTATATACCTGGCTAAACACCTGGCTCACTATATACCTGGCTGAACATCTGGCTCACTATATACCTGGCTGAACATCTGGCTCACTATATACCTGGCTGAACATCTGGCTCACTATATACCTGGCTACACATCTGGCTCACTATATACCTGGCTACACATTTGGCTCACTATATACCTGGCTACACATTTGGCTCACTATATACCTGGCTACACACCTGTCTCACTATATACCTGGCTACACACCTGTCTCACTATATACCTGGCTACACACCTGTCTCACTATATACCTGGCTACACACCTGTCTCACTATATACCTGGCTACACACCTGTCTCACTATATACCTGGCTACACACCTGTCTCACTATATACCTGGCTACACACCTGTCTCACTGTATACCTGGCTACACACCTGTCTCACTGTATACCTGGCTACACACCTGTCTCACTGTATACCTGGCTACACACCTGTCTCACTGTATACCTGGCTACACACCTGTCTCACTGTATACCTGGCTACACACCTGTCTCACTGTATACCTGGCTACACACCTGTCTCACTGTATACCTGGCTACACACCTGTCTCACTGTATACCTGGCTACACACCTGTCTCACTGTATACCTGGCTACACACCTGTCTCACTGTATACCTGGCTACACACCTGTCTCACTGTATACCTGGCTACACACCTGTCTCACTGTATACCTGGCTACACACCTGTCTCACTGTATACCTGGCTACACACCTGTCTCACTGTATACCTGGCTACACACCTGTCTCACTGTATACCTGGCTACACACCTGTCTCACTGTATACCTGGCTAACTATACCTGGCTGCACATCTGGCTAACTATACATCTGGCTAACTATAGATCTGGCTGCACATCTTTTACCTATACATCTGGGTCTTATACTCACCATTGGCATGCTGATCCTTCGTCGCGTACCTCTGACAGCTTCCCCAGTGTCTTCTTCCATGTCCCTTGGCAGATTTTGCTTCTCCCTCGGCGATCACATGTCCCCCGTTGATCGGCGTTGATGACACCAGGGTCACACAGCGTCAACATCTTGCAGAAAACATTTTTTTTTTTTTTTAATTCAATACAATAACCTGTATTGAATTCAATATAAAAAAAATGGTTGCAAAAAAAAAAAATGGTTGCAAATTATTGGGAATTAATTGAAACACTTTTTGCACGAAAATCCTGGGGAAACTGAACGCCAGGTGGTTAAATAACTCTGCTTACAGCATAGGAGGAGGTAAGCCGATTACAGCCGGGTACTCACCAAAACTAACCGGGTGGAGTGCCCGGCAAAAAGAGCCTGGGGAGAACACTGCTGTACTTGCATAATGCATGTAATAGAAACCTCTTCAGAGCATAGTAGACAAAAGGTGATTAATTTCCACTCGTCTCAGCTGCAGTCTAGCCTTTTAACATCCATTAAAATGCACGTACATTACAAATCATACGCACAGTTGCTTCATGCTTGCAGATTTACAGAAAGCTTTAATCAGTTGTAGCTTTATTCCACTTGAAATGACAATACGGACGCGTTCACACTTAGGCGATTGCAATCATGATTTTGCATTGTTGTGTTCCGCAATTTTTCATCTATTGTGTTTTGCAATTCTTGTTCCAGTGAACGAGAATCACAACGCAATCGCTGGGAAATTGCTACGCTTACAATTGTCAGAAGTTACAAATGCGCCACAATCTCTGCAGCATGAATAATCCCATAGGATTACTTGTACAGGAGCGCCTGCAGTTATCAAAGCGCAAATCGCGGGCAGAGAATGCCCGAGTGTGACTGCAGTCTAAGGTGTGATGGGAATAGTTATTTTCTCATAGTGTACACTGTGTAAGAAACTGCATAATTTGGCATTTAATAACTGTTCTGAACACCAATACTTTTTTCATTGTCCCTTAGTGCATCACACAATTATATTATCAGCATTCAGGACATAGTCTGCTGCAAAATGTATATGGTTATGTATCACGTGGGGTCTGCTTCTGGTAATTGGCACTAAATTTAACATATTCTCCCATATGCAATTCACTTTTTCTCAGACGTTTTCTACTAGTTGATCATTTTTCATCTATTCTTTAAAATAACATTTCAGTTTTTTGCAATTGGAAAAGTGCTATCAAAGTTATTTTTGTGTATTTGCTTGCTTGTGTGGGATTTATAGGCATTTTATTGACAAGGTGTGAAAATGTCAACTTAGGGGAAAAAAGAGAAAAAAGTTCATTTGCTTATGGACCATTATCTGAGTAGTTTTGCGCAGAAGTTCCATCTAAGTCAGTGTTAAAGAGAACCCGAGGTGGGTTTGAAGAATATTATCTGCATACAGAGGATGGATCTGCCTATACAGCCCAGCCTCTGTTGCTATCCCAAACCCCACTAAGGTCCCCCTGCACTCTGCAATCCCTCATACATCGCAGCCACGCTGCTGACAAACAGCTTGTCAGAGCTGGCTGTGTTTATCTCTATAGTGTCAGTCTGCTGCTCTCCCCACCTCCTGCAGAACTCCAGTCCTCGCCTGCATCTCTTCCCTCCCTGCTGATTGGAGGGAAGGGATGGGGGCAGGGACCGGAGCTTTGCAGGAGGCAGGGGAGCAGCCGAGACTGACACTACAGATGTAAACACAGCCGCACAGCATGGCTGTTATTTATGAGGGATTGCAGAGTGCAGGGGGACCTTAGTGGGGTTTGGGATAGCAACAGAGGCTGGGCTGTATAGGCAGATCCAGCCTCTGTATGCAGATAACATTCTTTAAACACACCTCGGGTTCTCTTTAAGGCCCATACACACGTCTGATTTTTCGGAACGACGGGTAGTTTGAACGTCCCGTCTTTCAGACGTCCGCCCGCTAAATCGGGCGTGTGTACAGACTGTCGTTCACGTGATAAGACTGAGTTTGAGTGATCTGCCCGGCGGATCGCTGAAACTCAGTCATATCATGCAAAGGACAGTCTGTACAGACGTCTGAACGACGGGACGTTCAAACGACCCGTCGTTTTGAAAAATCAGACGTGTGTGTATTGGCCTTAAGTCCCACCAGTCATACTACTCACACACTACGGGAATCCATACACTGTAAGGGCCTGTACACACTGCTGTGCTTTTAAAATCGCATGCGTTTTTTAATCACAAGGTCTTTTGAAAAATCCTGAAGACCTGTACACACTGGTGCGATGCGATTTTTCTATTTTCATGAAGGCTTTGTGATTTAAAAATCACATGCGATTTTAAAAACGCAGCACAAACGCAGCAGTGTGTACCGGTCCTATCACTGTATTGAGCTAGAATATAAGGATACTGTACTTAATTGCATAAATGTGAAAGTTTATGCTAATTGATGCTATAATCCGCTTACTTCCACAGGCACTCAACATCCTCTTCCACCATCCTCTGGAAGTTTTCCTGCATCAGGATCGGGTGCTTACAACCCATATACCGGTAGCCAAGTTCCCTCTGCTCTGAATCTGTCACAAAGCATGCCGCCTACCAGCTTACCACAAGTTCAGCCACCCCCAACGCAGCATTTTACAGGACCACCTCCTCCACAGCGCCTTCCTTCTCCACAAGGTTTCCCTCCTCAACCAACTGTAGCAGCTTCAAATTATCCTTCTTCTGTTTCTGGAGCTCCCCCTCAAACCACAATGCAAGGCCCTCCATTACAAGGACAGCCTCCCACTGGACCCATGTTAAGTCAGCCAAACCATTTATCACCATCTCAGTCCCAACCCAGTGTTCCTGGAGTTCTACCAGGTCCCCCAATGACAGGTCCACCTCCTGCTATGCAGCCTGGACAGGGAGGATTTCCTCTTCAGCAGAATGGTGAGCAGTTTCATTCCTATCTTTTTTTTTTTTTTTTTTTTTTTTTTTTGCACGTGATTATATTATGCTGCAGTAGCTATTTTTCTGCTTGAAGGTCTATGCAACTTACGGTAATGACTTCTAATGGGACATTTGTCCTATGCAGGTTTACTGTAAAGGTGGCCAAACAAAGTTCAAACATAACGGATTTACAATAAAGTGTATTCATTTGCCTAAAAGCTTCTGCTACAGTGAGGATTGTTGGATGTTCTGAACAAAAATCAGATGATGTACTATTTGTGCTGAGAACCAACAATCTTTCAACAGAAGGATTGATGGAAACCCTCATGATCTAGCACTGTTTGTTTTGTTTTTTAGTTTTTTTTTTTGTTTTTTTTAAAGAAGCATTGAAAATTTGTATAAAGGCCTGAGCACACTAACACAGTTGCGAATGCTTTTCAGCATCTGTAAAATTGATGTGTTGGGGAAAAGCAGACAGAAGCATGCCTGTGTGCTCCGGCTTTTAATTAAGATGCCAGGTGAATGAACAGGGACATACAAATATTGTATTCTTGTCATTACTGTATTTTGTCAGTGTCAGAAAATCTAAACCGTGTGTGTGTGTGTGTGTGTGTGTGTGTGTGTGTGTGTGTGTGTGTGTGTAATGATATATGTATGTTTTGTGTTATTGAAATTAAGCTTTTTGTGATTAATGACTATGTAAATATGCTAAATCTAAATCAGATATTGCCCCTGATGAATGGTAGATGGTGATACTGAGCAATATTTGAATTCTATCTGATATTTGGATTTTTTTTTTTGTGATCTACTTCTAGGTTTATAGCTGTAAAATAACAGTAGTTTAATGTGTTTCCCCCTTTCTCTTTTAGCTCTGTCTTTACAAGTGAAAATCTAAAGCGTGCCTCATTTTTACAGGTTCCTTTGGACAGGTTAGGGCTCCACAACCCGGATATCCTGCAGCATATCCTCGGGCACCAAACTACGGAAGCCAGCCTGGCCCACAAGGTCCTCCAGCTCCACCCCCTCCCGCACAGAAGCGACTGGACCCAGATTCCATTCCTAGTCCTGTAAGTAATTCTTACCATGTTTAAAAATTGACAGTAGGCGTATGTTTGGAGTTTTATGAGCTACTTGTACATGAATATGTACTATTTAGTCATTGGCCATTAAAGTGGAACTAAACTCATAACTTTCTCTCTGCTCTTAAAGGTTAGATGCAGCATGATAATCTTTATGGAACAAAAATCTTCATTAGGATTTATGAAAACCCTGAAAACAACTGAAGTTTTAACTTGCATTCACTGTTCAGAGAGCACTAAAAGGGTTAAGCCTCAGTGTTTACCGTATGAGTAGGGATGATCATTGAGATGCAAATATTTCTGGGTTGCTACAGGATTATGTAAATCTGTAAGCAATTTTATGCAGCTTTAAAATGGACCAATCATGTCCCACCAAGGTTTAACTTGATTGGTCTGTTATCAAATTGCATATGTACAATCATCTCTAATGAGAAGACTGTATGGCAGAGTTCCTCTGTGGGCTATTCATAGCAACTGATAAGAACTAATTAGACAATTTGATCTGGCTAAACGAACACAGCAGTTCATTTCTTTAGCATGTATTTGTGGAATTGAGACTTTTCATTGCGTTCTGTACAAGAGTTTGGGTCCGCTTTAAAGGGATAATTTGCATATTTTGCAGTGATGCATCATGGGAAACTGTACTTACTCACTTAGGTAAGCTGAATTATTGCATACCTTCTATTTTAAGAGGGCAAAATTATTTTGGCGCCTGGCGGTTGCCTATCCAAACGATTGATGGACGTGCTATAAGATAGTTGCCTTAGTACCTGTATTTTAAAATAGTATTTTTGGCAAGCTAGAATCTCTCTGCGGTCCTTTGTTTCCGCATTGTAAACTCCGCTTAAAACTGGAAGTCTCACCCTCCATGTCATCCAGTCCAAGTAGAAACCTAGACGTTGCCTAAGGAGGAATCTATATATACAAAAAACAGTTCACAAGGGGTTTTAAAGGAACAGCATCAGTCTTTAATTCTTCATAAATGTTATGTCATTTGATTGTAGTCGTATAGACAGGATATCCAATCCTAACACCAACAATGCCTGACACGTGTTTCACGGTAAACTGCCGCTTCCTCAGAGGCAAACAAGTACGTGCAGTCTGTTAAAAATACACAATATATACAAACAATTATCAATACACCTACCCTCCATCAGATGTCTGCGTAAAGCAAAATCGGGGTAACATCCCCATCTAATAAGTTATCTTACCACAGTAAGTCAGACAAATCGTAAGGAACAACCACAAAAACCATATTCCATGCAGTAAAGAAGCACACAGTCTGACCATAGATGTTGTCAGACTGTGTGCTTCTTTACTGCATGGAATATGGTTTTTGTGGTTGTGCAGTAGAGTGATTGCCATCTTTATATGTTTTTTTAGATTGAGATCCATTCACTTTTCCTTACGATTTATCTGACTCACTGTGGTAAGATAACTTATTAGATGGGGATGTTATCCCGATTTTGCTTTACGCAGACATCTGATGGAGGGTAGGTGTATTGATAATTGTTTGTATATATTGTGTATTTTTAACAGACTGCACGTACTTGTTTGCCTCTGAGGAAGCAGCCGTTGACCGTGAAATACGTGTTAGAATTGGATATCCTGTCTATACGACTACAATCAAATGACATACCATTTAAGAAGAATTAAAGACTGATGCTGTTCCTTTAAAACCCCTTGTGAACTGTTTTTTGTATATATTTATGCTAAGCGGGGTGGAACTAACTGGACAACATTTTATTCATCTTTGTTAAGGAGGAATCTAGCTGGATAGAATCCTATAAGACCTGGTTTAAAGCATGGCAAAAATTGTGCCTATGTTATTGCGCTGTTACCGTAGCAATCGTGTAATAGGACGAGCAGCAACGTCTCAAAAGTTTAAAAATGGAATAGCCATGTATTATTATTATTATTATTTTTTTTTAATTCTAAGTGTCTAGTTCCTCTTCTTCCATCGGTAACAGCTGTTCTTTCCAACAGTAATCCCCACCTCAATTGGACCGATGTAACTGCTATATTTTCTTCTCCTATGCTTCACTTACACTTAGTGTTTGACTAGAGTATAAAATACAGTGTATGAAAGGCAGAATATTGCTGGGAGATGCTGGATATCTAGAAGCATCAAGGAATAAGCACCACCTTGTTTTATTTGTATGTGTACATGACTTTCAGGTTCACTTTAATGTATGCTTTTTATCAAACACATAAGTGGCAATAAGCGTCCTGCAGCTTGTCACATTGTAAATACAAGTGGGTATCTTTTTGCACAAGGTCCTCTAGCTTCCTAACCTGTATTGGTCCAACGCAGTGTTCATGCCCTGATGCATTCTGACACCATGAGAGCAGGTAGTGCTTTGTGCAACACTGTTCATTGTCCATTATGATGCAGCGGCTCTCAGCTCGGGATAAGGCAGAAATAGCCAATCCCAGTTGGGTCCGCTCTACTGTGCAGACGGAAGTCTCCTGCACAGTAGAGCGGAAGTCGCCTGTGCAATAGACCGGACCCGAGTGGGATCGGCTGTTTCCGCCTTATCCCGAGCCAAGAGCCGCTACTGCGCCTGCTCTGGAGCTGGGAAAGGTAAATATTACAGGCGCCACAGCCTGACGAATTGTCGGGTGTGGCTTCGGAGGGGCCCAGCGAGACCACCCTGGATTGGAGGAGGATGGGGGAAGCCTCGATAGGATCCAGAGGCTTTCCCCTCCTGAGGCAAGTACCCCACAGGGGCACGTTTTTGTGTTACAGGTCTCTTTAAACAATACCAGTTGCCTGGCAGTCCTGCTAATCTTTTTGGCTGCAGTAGTGTCTGAATCACAACTGAAACAAGCATGCTGCTAATCTTGTTAGATTTTTCTCAAACATCTGGTCTGCATGGTTGTTCAGGGTCTACGGCTGAAAGTATTAGAAGCAGAGGATCAGCAGGACTACCACGCAACTGGTTTTGTTTAAAATGTACTGCACATGGAGAAAAAAAAAAAAAAGGCCCTGTACACTCTGTCCAGGCTCACCTGACTATATACTGTCTGCCTAATTGTCTATTGATTAATTAAAATGGCATAAACAAATGTCAGCCCCCATATCCCTCTCACTTCAGGGTTCTTTTAAATGTCCTTGAAAAGCCAGGCATAGGTCCAGAACTGCTAGTGTACAGCATGTTTATCTTATTACATTTACAGAACCAAATAGCTTGCAGACATGCTTTGTCTGGTTTAGGAAGGAAATACTGTAGTAGTATTAATAGGGGAGTATTTAGGTTTTTCTTGCCTATCTACAAAATTGTAATGGTTCCGTTTCCCTATGACTTACTAACTGAATAGCCTGTAACAACTTTCTAAATGCAAAATTGTTACCATTACTGAAGCTTTCACTAATTTATCATTGTGAAGATTTAACACATTGCAGACCTGATTCTCTATGTAAAATGGTTATGGTAACATTGCTCTTGAATTGCTTTTTTTTTTTTTTTTTTTTGTACACCTGTGGTCTAGCCTTTCCTTACAGTCTTACAATGTATTTTATATTTTTTTCTAAAGTTCATTTAAGGTGCTTACACATGCTAGATGGAACTCTGATAAAGCAACCGTGAATTGAGCATCTGTACAGGTGTCCCTTGAGCTTGTTTAGAGATTCATAGCACCGGATCTTTAAACGACATCTCCCACCATAAGCCGATCTGTTGTCCGCCGCACATCACCCCTCGCCCCGCCTCTGTAGCAACGCATGTTTCGATCTGCTTTTGTAGAGCAGGGCGTCCATCCTGTCACCTGAAGGGTCAGTCCCTCCAGTCAATTACAAATCAGCGTGTGTATGCACCTTTACTTTGATAAGTAATAAATTGCATGTTATGCTTCTGCTGTCTTCTACTGGTTTTAGAGGGAGGTGGGTGGGGATAAAATTGTTACCCTTTTTCTGTTATGTTTATCGTTTAATGTTCTCTCTTTGCTGTTTTGTGGCATCGCTTCTTGTTCTCAACTTAATATACAATTAAGCAGCTCAATGAAATGCCACCCCAGCAGAAATCAAGGCACAGGATAGACCCCGATGCAATTCCTAGTCCAGTAAGTGAAGAGCGTGTCCTTCCTAGTCCTGTGTGTGGTTGTGACCCGCTTGAATCTGCCCTGCGCATGTTACTCACTTCACTAACGCATGCAGCCTTCCGTTAATGCTAGTCATTGTATTATTCCTTCATTGTGGTTGCCTAGCTAGTTGTAGTTCTCCTAAACAAACCTCCTTGTTTGTGTTGCACAAGTGATGGTTGGGCCATATTCTTCTTTTTTCTTATTCTTTCTCTCACACCCCCATTTAGAGGTAAAAGACTAGATAGGGACAGAACAGAATCTAGGAGCCTGTTAAGTAATGTACTTTACTATATATATTATATTCCTACTACTAAGCTTAAAGAGGAACTCCGGTGAAAATAATGTAATAAAAAAGTGCTTCATTTTTACAATATTTACCATGTATACATGATTTAGTCAGTGTTGGCTCATTGTAAAATCTCTTTTAAATCCCTGATTTACATTCTGACATTTATCACATGGTGACATTTTTACTGCTGGCAAGTGATGTAGCTGCTGCTTGCTTTTTTAGCAGTTGGAAACTTCTGTAAACAGCTATTTCCCACAATGCAACAAGGTTCACAGACTAGAAACTGCCAGGACCATGGTCCTCAGTTTCTTGTGGTAGGGGTTTCACCACAATATCAGCCATACAGAGCCCCCCGATGATCAGTTTGTGAAAAGGAATAGATTTCTCATGTAAAAGGGGGTATCCGCTACTGATTGGGATGAAGTTCAATTCTTGGTCACGGTTTCTCTTTAAGTTTTGTTTTGTTTTGCTTTTATTAGTTCTTTTTGACCATTTTAGATGTGATTGCATACAGTACATCTTTCCTTACATTATCTTGGAGTGTTTTTAGTTTTTGAGAAGTCATTGTAGTAGATTTGATTCTTTGAGCCATAATGAACCTTACAGGACAACTGTAGTGATGTAGGTATATGGAGGCTGCCATATTTATTTCCTTGCAATAGCAGTTGCCTCGCTGTCCTGCTGATCCTCTGCCTCTAATACTTTTAGCCATATACTCTGAACAAGCATGCAGCAGATCAGGTGTTTCTGACATTATTGTCAGATCTGACAGGATTAGCAGGATGCTTGTTTCTGGTGGTGTTCAGACACTTGTGCAGCCAAATAGATTAGCAAAACAGCCAGGCAACTGGTATTGTTTTTAAAAGGAAATAAATATGGCAGCCTCCATATCTCTCATTTCAGTTGTCCTTTAAGGGCTTGCCCACACACATGCAATTTAAAAAAAAACACATAAAAACGCTGTCAAAATTGTAGAGAGAAACTCCTACAAAAGTGCATACCATTATATGCATATTTTGAAGTGTTCTTTGAAATGCATCCTTCTATTAGTTATTTCAAGGCACCAAGCACTTGAGCGGAGCCATCAGAAAGTAGTTATTATGCACTTTCTGTGTCCTTGCAGATCACAGTATGTGTTTGGTTGCTGAAGTTTGCAATACACAAGTGTAGACAGGCCCTAAGGCTTCTCTCTAACCTCAAATATTCCACCACAAGTGTGAAATTGTTCAGCAGCGTGGCCACTGTATTGCTGCTGTTTTTCTCGTCTCCTTCACTTGGGCAGAGGTGCTTTGCTTTCAGAGATGGTGAAATGTAGCTGGGGCCATTTATCAGCCCTACCAATCAGGGCCCTGGAGGGGGTGTGGCTTACATGTCACACAGAACTGCTCTTTAATTTTGAATGCATGGAGCAAGGTGGGTGTTTCAACAATAGGCTCCAAGGAACTGTTGGGGAGCTTGCCCATCTATCGACACAGCTATAGACACAAGCCATGGAACCATGTTGAGATATATATATATATATATATATATATATATATATATATATATATATATATATATATATATATATATATATATATATATATATATATATA
The DNA here is from genome assembly GCF_040937935.1 of Hyperolius riggenbachi. NCBI lineage: Eukaryota > Metazoa > Chordata > Amphibia > Anura > Hyperoliidae > Hyperolius > Hyperolius riggenbachi. Next base: position 130,518,064 of record NC_090655.1, on the reverse strand, counting down.
TATATATATATATATATATATATATATATATATTCACACACAATGGTTAGTTATTGACAGAACATAAGCCCTGTAATCCTGTCAGTCAGGGAGCACTTATTGGAGACTGTTTAAAATTTGAGGTTGTTTCAATACACGCATAGTATGGTGTATTTTGTTCCTAATGTAACTGAAGTCTATTCTTTATCTGTGATTATTGATAATTTTCATCAGGATGCTACCTTTTATGTAGAAAAATTCTTGTGCAGGGGGGCACTTAGGCACCCTTGTCACGGAGTAAAACAAAAAACAAAAAAATCTATTTGAAATAGGACTTGGTATTTATCATTCTCTAAATAGGAAGGCAGTGAGGTCTATTGGCACAAGGTTTGAGTGACTGGCTTTTTTTATCATTTGTAAATAGATCTGACTAGGAAGCATTAACTCTGTACGTATTTAGCTACTTGTAGTATTAAACAAAAATAGAATCTCGCTGGAAATGTAGCGGCCAGTTCCTAAGCACTATTAATGTACCACTCTAATGATCATGGAGATAATACTGTAGACATCTGATCCTCCCTAGTCTTTTATTCTATACTCCACTGAAATGTAATCCTGCTTATTAGTATGCAGTGTCGATTTGCGCCTGTGTCCAATCCCTTAAAAGAAACCAGAGACTTAAAAAAATGAAAGCATGTACTGTATATCTACATGGGGCTTCCTCCTGCCCCCTTCAGGCGTGGGCTCCTTTGCCATCCTCCCTGTTAGTTTTGACCCTCTGCTGACTGCCCCGGTAAATTCTCCCGCCTCCCTTAGTCCTGCTGTACTGCGCATACGTGGCTCGGCTGTGCGTGCACCTAGTGTTCTGCACCTGCACAGTATGCTCCCAGGGATGGGAGCACAAAAGGGGTGCACGCCCTGGCTGGGCATGCGCAGTACAGCACGACTAAGGCCTCGTTCACATCTGATGCGTTCAGAAATGTGTAAAAGCGCATGTTAGGGGTAAAAAAAAACCACACATGCTTCTAAGCTATTAAAGTGCACCCATTCACTTGTATTGAGGTGCACTTTACAGCTCAACGCACAGAAATGCATGCAACACTATGGTTTTGTAACGCATCTCAGCGTAGAGCTTAGATGTGAACCATGCACATTACTTAAGAAAATCAATAACTTGCAGAACTCACAGCGCAGTGTGCTGTGAAAAGCGCACAGAAACGGCCCTGATGTGAACGAGGCCTTAAAGTGAACCAGAGACGAAGCACCCTTGTGTATTTTACCATAGAAATCAGTGGGAACATTAGAGAAAACATTTACCATGCTCTCTGTTCCATCCTCACTGCTAAAAGTGTCTGTTATCTAGCTAAGATAAGAATCCCGGACTGAGCATTGAGTCTGGCTTTGCTATAATGACTCAGCTATAATGATTCCTGAGCAAAGCCAGCAGGGGGCAGGCTTGGACTTGAAGACAGCAAAGAACACAGTCTCAGCTATAATTATTCTGTAGCAAAGCCAGACCGACTGCTTAGTCGGGATTCTTATCTTAGAGGTGATAACAGGCAAATTAAACAGAGAACAATGTAACAAAGAGCAGATTAGGTGTTTACTGTCATGTTCCCACTGATTTATAAGGTAAAATACATGAGGTTGCTTCATCTCTGGTTCTCTTTAAGGCAATCAGCCTGCGGCCTGGAGGGGGCTAAAGTGCATACTCCAGCTCCCTTCAGGCCGTGGGCTCTCAGGTTGTCCCCTCAGGATGCGTCAATATGGTATTTAGGTATGTATAAATGCTTTCATTTGTTTAGTTTCCGGTACACTTTAAGCTGTATGGGTAATTGCACAGCTCCAGCAAGCAGGGCTACACAAAGGATTTTTCAACCTGAAAAGTTAAATTCCAAACGTAACACTTTTATAGCCTATACTACGCTTTGTGGTTGACTTCAGAATTTTCCTTGTCCCATCTTCGGGTTTAGCAGCACTATAAAGTAAATGTTGTCTGGAACTCCGCTGTTTAGGTTTTGTGATTTCCACTTATCAGATTCTCACACCAGAATCACCGGTGCTTTTTGATTTAAGTTCTATATATTTGCATGTACCAGTAATTCCAGATTTTAGTCTAAAAATTATAGTTATTGGGTGTCTGTTGTGTGGCTAGGAGTTCTGCCTCACCTGCAATCATACATGCTGTAGAATGCTTGCCCTATTGCTATTACAGTCCCTGCTGCAGTTTGCAGCCTGATTCCCCCTTCTTGTCTTCTCTCCCTTCTCCGTAGTACAGAGCTGAGGGATATGAATAGTGTGTTTGTGCTGGGATTATGGGTAAACTCTGTGCACGCAGCTTCATCTGTGCGCATTGCACAACTCTTGAGTAAATTGTAAATCACTAAATTGTTCCACACCCTGAAATAGAAACTTTAACTGGCAGATATGGTTAACTAGGGTTATGTTTCAAAGAGGGAGTGGTGTATTCATTTTACTCTGTGTGCTTAGTCTTATTACTCCTCCTTGTAAAAATATTGCAGACTAAAAGTTACAGCTCCTTTTTAAAAAAAAAAAACCAAAAAAAAAAAACGCACACTTTTCATGTTTTCCTATTCTAGATCATTGCATTTGTTTAAGTTGCTGCTCTAAATATGTGCAATTTCAGCGTAAATACAGATCTCTGGGATTTAGATTCTAAAAAATAATTACAAAATTCCAGATTTCACAAGTGTGTCCAGTCTTGTAGTTTGTCACTTTTCATATAAATTTTTTTTTTTTTTGGAGTGTAAAAAAATGATTCTAATTCTAAGGTTTTTTTTTATTATACAATAAAATCTCAAAGGGAGGTGAATTTTTTTTTTAATTTTTTATTTACATAATGTAACGGTAAGGTGATCAGGTAGATATGTTTTGAACTTTCCCTAAATTCCTATGGGTTGTTAGAGCAGTGAAGTAATCCATCAGTCCTGGACTGGACTTGCTGGAAATTTTCACGTGGCATAAGTTTGCACAATTTAGCAGGGTCCCATCAGAGCATAGTGAGGATGGCTTGCAGTATGTGCTACTGTAGAAGCATCTTCACACCTGTAGTGAAATGTATTTATAATCATTCCAGAAATACCTTGATCCTTTGAAGGAGGATAGCACTACTGATGTGTCTAGGAGTTTGCAATCATTTGGCTGCCCATTTCACTAAACGTTAAGCAATCCTTACTGTGCTTTGATGTTACCCAGATGATGGTTGCAAACCTTTCCCACCTGTCCTGTTCATATGGCAAACCAGGGTATGTTTCTGTGATTCTTTTGGCTGTTGTCCTCTTAACCTTACTCCCAAAACCGGCTTCCTTATGGGGGCCCCTAGGTAGGCAGGGAATTGTGGAGGCAACAACTTTACTTCAGTACAGTATTAAGATCTAAGGGGCTTCACGTTAATTTTTGTCTATGGTCCCATATTACCTAAAGACATCCCCAAAGACAAGGACCCCCGGCAGCCTTATTTGGAAGGTGAATGTGTTTTTTTTTTTTTTTGCTGACAGTCTTTCATTCTGTCTGGAAATCCATTATAGCTGGAGAAATCCCTAGTGACTAGTCAGATGATAGGTTTATGTACACTGGTTCCCTGCCACGGGCTTCTGCTTTTCATAATATGTTCTAGTTCAGGGAGTCAGACAGGTTTCCCAAATACATTTATGGAAATATAAAATGTAACTACCCCAGTCTACCAGCAAAACGTGAATAAGTAAATCTATGCTACTTAGTTCAGTTTTGTTCATAGTCTGACTGGTAGTGCTTGTACTTTCTTTCCTTTATTGGGAGTTCTACATCTTTCCTTTTCCACCTGTTGCACATGAACCATGAAGCATCCCATTGTAGACACTTTTCATTAGCTTATGTTTTTAGAGCCTCCCTCCAGGCACAAATGTTATATAAATATGGTCACTCAGGGGCAGATCTTTTTGTCTGTGTATAAGCTATTCAGTTAGCTGAAGTCAGATCATTTTTTTTAAATGACCTGGTGAAGAGCCCAGACATTAGTGGCTGTCATTTGCTACAACTGCCTCAGAAAGATTCAGACTGCACCTATCCATTTGCAACCTGAACAGTGGGTATTTTTTAATCTCAGCATCAGCACCCACAAACATGGATGCTCAGTCACTGTGGTCTGTAGCTTTTGCTCATGTGATCAGTATTTCAAAAAAATAGGCCTCCTTTTTTTATACAAAAATGTAGCACGTGAGCCCTACAATTACTGATTATGTTCTTAGATCTCTGCCTGGAGATGGGCTTTATATTGTGCATGTGGTTGAATTCACATTTCTGTTTTCTAAAGGGACAACTAATGCCCACTATTGTATACCAAGAGACTTTTGCTACAAATGGTCATCCTTTCATTGTTAAAGAAGAAAAAAACTTGCTATAATTGTACTCTGCATATTGTAAATGTGGCCTTACATCTAGCGATTTGGCGGCCTGGTTAACCAACCAATTCGATTCGAGAGAGAATCAAGTTTGTCCCAGTATGCGGAAGTCGGGCCCAATCCGCAGAGTTTCCCCACAAGCAAAGTGCTGGAGAAACTCTGCCACGGGATAATGCTGCCGCCGTTTCGGACGACATTGCAGCATTTTCTTGTGCGGGAGCTAGTGAATCCAATAGCCGTGCGCAGCACGGCTTCTGGAAAGCGTCTCGCAGCCACACGTGGCGGCTAATGGAAACGGGCCCTTACTGAAGTTTGTAATCATTCCCCAAACCGAAGTTCTGGTTGTAGGGAAATTCTCATTTGTCACTGGTAACCTCACAGAAAAGCTATCCTTGCTGTGGTTTCTATGAAATGCCACAGGAAGTGAAGTGTGAAAAAGATCTTCTTAATGGTGACACAGCAATAAAATCCCACGCAGAAGTTCCACTCCCCTGCTCTGCTTAAAACAAAATGGTTTTGGTTGGTGTTCCATTATAGATGTGGTTTAATGATTGTGTTTTGTATTAACTATCCCTTCTTTATCACAGATTCAAGTCATAGAAGATGATAGAAACAACAGGGGTTCTGAACCTTTTATCACTGGACTAAGAGGTCAAGTTCCACCGCTTGTAACCACTAACTTCTTAGTCAAAGATCAAGGTACGATTGGTTATCACTCAGATAACGTAACTAATTCCATGGCCTTCCTTTTGCAAGTGCCTGTTGCACAATATACTGAGCATTGGAAGTTGTGAAAAAGAAAGGGGTATTTGGTATATTGTGGATTAATAATGCATTCAAATAATCACTGTAAACTGCAGGTAAACCCTTCACCCATTATTAAAAACTGCAGTACAAAAGTTCCTAACAATTACATAAGAGATATGACAAAAGATAGCCATAAGCATGCAGTGTTTTAATATCCTTCCTGAGGTGCAGTTGTAGTAATGGTCATCATGGTAAACCCATATACTATTCAGGTTTAGTGTTTACCATCACTAAAGAAGCTTTAAATAAAATGCATCAAGGTACCCCAATAAAGGCTATATGATGTCACCTTGGTCAGTGCGTATAACCAAAACTGCATTGTATGCAAGGTTGCTTATGGACTTTAAGATTTTGTGGGACGTTCCAAGCTAGTGTGTCCATCTGTTACAAATTGAAACTAGAACTTCCAGTTTATACAGATGTGTTTTTGTGCTACCTAGTTGTGCATATATATTTAAGACCGTGTTGCCATGCAAGATTTGTGCTGACATCTGCAAGTGAGTTCAGACGAAGTGGGAGGAGGTCCACTAACTGATATCTGTGAAATAATCCTCAGTGAGCATTCATTTCATCATTCAACATCCCACAATCAAACATCTGCACAAGCCCAATTTTTCAGCGTTTAGTCTTTACTAGGCCAGGTGACTTCTTTAAAGAGAGTCTGAAGCCAGATTAAAAAAGGCTTTTTATCTTATATTCAGCAGGGGCATGTTTGCCCCTGCTAAAACGCCGCTATCTCGCGGCATAACGAATCCCCCCTGCAAAATCCACGACCCTGTGCGCTTCCGTGTGATGCAGGGCTATGAGCCGCAGCCTTGCCTCACACGCGTCTATCAGCGGCGGATCTCCGGCTCTCCCCTTCCCATCTCAGCGAAGGCAGACTGAGGGGCGGGGGAGAGGCGGAGATCCGCCGCTGATAGACACGTGTGAGCCAGGGCTGCAGCTCATAGCCCTGCATCACACGGAAGTGCTCCCCGGAGGTAGCAGGGGGGATTTGGGGGGTAAAGACCCCTCGTTATGCCGCGGGATAGCGGCATTTTAGCAGGGGCAAACATGCCCCTGCTGAATATAAGCTAAAAAGCCAGTTTTAGGCTTCTTGCACACAGGGACGTTACAGGCGCACGTTAGTGCAGCCTGTAACGCTCCCCCAACGCACAGCAATGTAACACAAGTGGGCTGTTCACACTGCCCAAACAGCAAAGTGCTGCATGCTGTGCGTTTTCCGCGGCTAAGCCGCATTAGACTGTTTGCACATGCTCAGTCATGTTGGAGAGGAGGGGAGCTCAGCCGGGCACATGGCTAATTAATATTCACTGCACTCAGTGACGTGCAGTGTTTACTTCCTGGAGCTGCCGCTCTGTGCGGCGATTGGCCGGGCGGGACCACGTGATGCCGCATGCGTCCAAGAGTACGCATCACGGCATAACGGACGCCAGAGTGAGCTGCACAACACTGCTCACTCCGACGTCCACACCAGAGAGCACCAGGCGTTGCGTTAGGGGCACATTATGTGCCCTATAACGTCCCCTAAACGCAACGTCCTGGTGTATAACTAGCCTTAATCTGACTTCAGACTCTCTTTTTAAGTCGAGTGCTTTACTTCTTGCCCTGTATAGGTAGTATGCAGCATTTCAGGACTTCCTTTAATTTTGATGGGTTTTTGTACCTCCTCATTGGGTTACATGGTTGCAGGTTGTATTATATATTTGCAATGCAGAAGGTACCTACTGGGGGAACTTATCGTTGATGTTGTGTCCTAGAATGATTAAAAGTACTTTGCTGACTATTAAGGTTCTTCCATTGACCTCAAAGTTGCAGATGTTTACTGCTAAAATATATTTATACAGTACATAAGTGTTTGACTAGATAATTTTACAACATGAAACTTCACAGATCTAGCACTTGGGCACCTGCTAACCTTAATTCCAGATAAACATTGTCTTTTTTTCTTCTTTTTTTTTTGATCTGGAGAGGAGTTTTTTTTTCTTAGTATTACAATACTAATCACAAAGCTTGGCCTCTTCCTCTTTGCCTCCAGGTCATTGTCTATATTATGTATGTGGTAGGGTGCTTTACTCTACATTTCATCATAAATAAGTTTTTGTGATAATGATACCAGCAATAAAGCATCATACGCATGCTAGAGTTCTAAGCTGATGCAGCCCGTTGGGCCCATCTCTGCCCAATATCATATCTCATGTGCACAGCCTCGCAAAATGCTACACCAAGAGATTTGTGCTGCTGGATTGTTTCCGCTGACCGCATTGTTCTTCTCCTTACCCCGCTCACTGAAAGCTGCTCCATTGTCCCTCTTCCCCTCTCCATAGCAACAGAACACTGTACAGCACTCAGCCCCAAACTGTCACCCATGGGATAAAGTCCCAATCCCTGTGGGCGGCACTCTGTGCCTGCTTACACACCTTTAGGTACAGGGTAATACTGTAAAAAAAATTAAATTTCCATCCCTTCTCCAACACTCTGGTATAATTATGTTACTGATGGAAGCAGACATATTGCATGTTTGCCTTTTACTATATTTAGAGATTGTTGTGCATGGGTGGGAAAAAAAAAACTCATCGGTCACCTAGATAGTCTTCTTGATGGGTTTGCTTTGCAAGCAGTCTTACGTCCATTGGATAATCTCTTCACTGTGGGATGCATTAGTGGGATGCAGCTTCCTGTTAGCACAGTCACAAAAAGCTCTGACTGCTGCGTTTGGATACTTGGAAGGTTCTTTTGCAAACTGCATACATTTGCATAAACTCAGAATGATTATCCTTTCATTCACCATTCCTGATTGTTAGTACCGTCTTTGTGTGTTAGTATGGAGAATGACGTCTCTTGCATTGTAAAATACATAATTTACATGTTTCTTCTGTGGCAGGAAATGCAAGTCCACGGTATATAAGATGCTCTTCATACAACTTCCCCGCCACTTCAGATATGGCAAAGCAGTCCCAGGTCCCACTTTGTGCTGTCATTAAACCTCTGGCAACCCTTCCATCTGATGAGGTAAGAGTTCATTTCTACATCTTTTTTCTGAATTATTATAACTGTGGGGCTATTACCTTTACTAATCTGGTTTTCTTGTGTTTCATTGTATTTTATTAATTGGATGTTGGCACCTTTTATCCAAGATAAGAATGTATAAGAATTGAATATACTGCCAGCAAGATAATTATGCTGATTGGACAAACTAGCTTATTTTATCAATTAGCAAGGTCATATTTTGGAGAGCAGTAGACATATATATTATTATAAAAATCAGTAGCCAGCCAAGCAAGTGGCTAGAATGATCCCTTATGATTATTATTATTTTTTTTTTTTTTTAGGATTTCTAGAAAATCTCTAAAAGGTCAAATGCCAGCTGTTCTTGCCTGTACATTATTTTACCATAATTTAACCTCTCCCTACTCTCATGATGCCTAACACCTATGACCCCCCCCCCTCACCCCCTGGTGGTGCCTAACCCCTATGACCCACTTGGTGGTGACTAGCCCCTATGACCACCACAAACCCCCCGCCCCCGGTGGTGCCTAATCCTATGACCCTCCCCAGTGTTGTCGAACCCCTGCAAGAGTCAGAACAGTTAAACATACATGCGTGTGTGTGTGTGTGTGTGTGTGTGTGTGTGTGTGTGTGTGTGTGTGTGTGTTTAGGTAAGTTTGTTGAAAAAAGATCATTTGTAACATAGGTGAGAATAGCGGAAGCTGCTCATTATGGTGCAAAAAGTTGAAATGTAAACTATTTTTTTTCTGTGAAAGCCTAGTGAGCAGTTTGAGAAACATTTTATACAGTTTTTTAGAAAATTTATTAAATAATGGGTTATTAAAATGAGAAATTTTGGTATAGAAATGAAAGTTAAAGATAACAAGCGATAAATTTGTTTTACATTTTCGCAGCACCCTTTTACAAACGATATAATTGCTTTATATAAATGTGGCGCCATTTTTATGCACCTGGCGCTAATAGACAAAAGATTTGCATTGATGTGAATGAGGCACCCTTTTTAACCATTTCAGCCCGCCGGGATTTTTCACCTTCTGCATCAGAGCAATTTTCACCTCCCATTCATTCGCTAATAACTTTATCACTACTTATCACAATTTATTGATTTATATCTTGTTTTTTCCGCCACTAATTAGGCTTTCTTTGGGTGGTACATTTTGCTTAAGAGCCACTTAACTGTAAATGCATTTTAACAGGATTAATAAGAAAAAAATGGAAAAAATTCATCATCTCAGTTTTCGGCCATTATAGCTTTAAAATAATCCACGCTACCATAATTAAAACCTATGTATTTTATTTGCCCGTATGTCTCGGTTATTATACCATTTAAATTTTGTCCCTATCACAATGTATGGCACCAATATTTTATTTGGAAATAAAGGTGCATTGTTTCCGTTTTGCGTCCATCACTATTTAGAAGCTTATAATTTAAAAAATGTTTGTAGTATACCCCCTTCAAATGCGTATTTAAAAAGTTCAGACTCTTAGGTAACTATTTCTTTTTTTTTTTTTTTTATTGTAATTTAAATTTTTTTACTATTAAAAAATTTATTTGGGTAATATTTTGGTGTGGGACATAAACAATTAATTTTTAATGTTGTTATGTTTGTAAATTGTAATGTAAAAAAATGTGCAGATGTAGTTTTACTATTTGGCCACAAGATGGCCATCTTCGTTTTTGTTTTCCCTCCTTGTACTTCCGTTCCCTCCTTGTACTTCTCGCTAAGCGGAAGTACAAGGGGGATGCGGAAATTGTTCCGGCCAGAAGGTGAGCGCTTCGGTTTTTCTGCAGGGGACAGGGATCGGTGATCGAGAACCACTGATCCCAGGGCTACCGAGGGACACAATGGGGATACCGGAGCGCACCCACGATCTCGCGCCGAAGCGTGGGTGCGCAGAAGAGCAGCCGCCCGGACGTGAGCTTCACGTCTGGGTGGCTGAAATGGTTAATAGGCACCATTATTACGTGCACAGTAGCCTGAGTAGTATGAGTGGGCGCCAGGCAGAAGGAGAGCCTCTGGGAGTGCAGACAGCACGCATATGGGGAAGGCTACAGCACATGCCCGATGGTCATTTGTTCCAGTTCAAAGTTCCTGACTAGTACTAGTCTGGGCCTACTAACAGGATTTATAACGGACGAAAGGCAGCGGATATAATACATTACACCATTTTTTTGGGTCTCCGATGTATTTTAAGGTTTGTCCAGTGTCCAATGTAAGATGGTTAGGTATCCATGTATATAGTTTTATATACAGAGAGCAGCCATAGTAACTGGGTTTTCTTATACATAAAATTTTCTGTCAACCTATGCTGCAATTAGTCACTGTTGCATTAGCATATTTGTATATTATGTGTGTTCTTCCATTCATACATTGACTGAAGGTTGTGTATTTGAGAATTGACCCTGTCGCTAAAGACAGCCACTCCTATTGCAAGTCTGTAACTAGCCACATGCTGCAGCATGTACCGTATCAACTACCAAACTTCAAAAAATTGCCTATTTGACTTGGCCCTTGGAAAAACAGAAGGGGAAATTGGTTGCTAAGGCCAAGACTGATCTCAGTTTTGTGTAAAAAGCCAAATTCAGTCTGTATCTTGCACCAGGGCTGTGGAGTCGGTGCAAAAATCATCCAACTCAGACTCCTCAGTTTATGAAACCACCGACTCCAGGTACTCTAAATGACTCAGACTCCTCGACTCAGACTCCTTAGTCAAATACTTACTAGGGCACTGGATTTGGTACAAAAATCATCCGACTCCTCACTTTATGAAACCTGGCCAGGTACCCAAAAATACTCCAACTCGACATTGCACTGAATGCCTTTGTTTTCCATCTTGATTTTAGGTTTAAATTAAAAATAGAGTTGCAGAGAGACTGAATTAATAAAAAATTATACAAAAAAAAATAAAAATTTTGTATTGCCCTTTGTGTTGAATAGAATGGTTGATTGGTGATTAAGTATCCAATATTTTCAAACTCTTGGAAGACCCATATGTACATATATACAGGGCTGTGGAGTCGGTACAAAAATCTTCCAACTCCGACTCCTCAGTCTATGAAACCAAGGACTCAGACTCTCAGTACCCAAGGGCTCCAACCCCTTAGTGTAATACTTACCAGGGCTGTGGATTTTGTACAAAATCATCCGACTCCTGACTCCGACTCCTCAGTTTATAAAACCACCGACTCCGGGTACCCAAAATTGCTCTGACTCCACAGCCCTGCATATATATATCTCTTTTATTTATTTTGAGTAATATGTTAATTCAGTATATTTTGTTGTTGTTTTTCCAGTGATTGTATGCACTGTTTTCCTTGGACAGCATGGGAGTGTAGAATATAATATGGTGGTGAATTGTTGTTGGAGTGAATAGCAGTGCTCATCTTTTTTTTTTCTGCCTAGATGTGCCTTGTAAATTAATCCACTCTGCATTTATACCTTTCAGGCTCCCCCTTGTGTAGTTGATCATGGTGAGACAGGACCTATTAGATGCAATAGATGTAAAGCCTACATGTGTCCCTATATGCAATTCATTGAGGGAGGACGAAGGTTCCAGTGCTGCTTCTGCAGTTGTGTCACTGAAGGTGAGTTTCTGATATCTGTAGATCTACTGTACTAGATTTTTTTTTTTTTTTTTTTATCAGATGGTAAGATTGTTATGGAAAGAGATTTGGAATTCTAGTGTGCATACAGTGTCCCACAACGCCAATAATAATGTCATTAGTGATCCATTCTATTGCATCACTCATGACCAACCTCTACTGTTCTCCTTTTGTAGCCCTTCAGCAGGGTTCCTCTTACTCATCCTTCCCCATCCCATCTCCTTAGAGCAAAACATGCTACTGAGCAGTGTATATGTATAGCAGTCCTTCTTAGAAATCTCTTTCCTGGGTGTCCATTATTGAAAATGCACACATTAGATGGTTCTCCACATACAGTGCTTTGCAAAAGTATTCGGCCCCCTTGAAGTTTTCCACATTTTGTCACATTACTGTCACAAACATTAATCCATTTTATTGGAATTCCACGTGAAAGACCAGTACAAAGTGGTGTACATGTGAGAAGTGTAACTAAAATCATACATGATTCCAAATATTTTTTGGCAATCAATAACTGCAAAGTGTGGTGTGCGTAATTATTCAGCCCCATTTGGTTTGAGTGCAGTCAGTTGCCCATAGACGTTGCCTGATGAGTGCTAGTGACTAAATAGTGCACCTTTTTGTAATCTAATGTCAGTACAAATACAGCTGCTCTGTGACGGCCTCAGAGGTTGTCTAAGAGAATCTTGAGAGCAACAACACCATGAAGTCCAAAGAACACACCAGACAGGTCAGGGATAAAGTTATTAAGGAATTTAAAGCGGGCTTAGGCTACAAAAAGATTTCCAAAGCCTTGAACATCCCACGGAGCACTGTTCAAGCGATCATTCAGAAATAGGAGTATGGCACAACTGTAAACCTACCAAGACAAGGTGGTCCACCTAAACTCACAGGCCGAACAAGGAGAGCGCTGATCAGAAATGCAGTCAAGAGGCCCTTGGTGACTCTAGACGAGCTGCAGAGATCTACAGCTCAGGTGGGCGAATCTGTCCAAAGGACAACTATTAGTCGTGTGCTGCACAAATTTGGCCTTTATGGAAGAGTGGCAAGAAGAAAGCCATTGTTAACAGAAAGCATAAGAAGTCCCGTTTGCAGTTTGCCACAAGCTATGTGTTTTCCGGACAGTGGTCATCCTGGCTTGAGTATAGAGAGACTGTGTGGTTAGACTGGGAGACTGTCAATGGACATCAGGGAGCATATATGTATCCATATAATGGGAAACTCTGGATGGGTTATAGTATACTATCCTATATGGTACTTTGCTCAAAAGTTCTAGAAGCTTGACAGAGTTTTGACCTGTATATGTATAGGTGTGAGTTTGTTTTTTGCTTTCTCTCTTTCTTTTTACCCGCAGCTCTGTGTGTCTCTCTTGACTTGGAGCTGGGGTTATAGGAGATATTTATTTAGGACTACAGGAATGCAGTTGAGGGGTATAAATATGATTTGATATGGAGACTAGGTGCTTTGTAAAAGAGGATAATGTAGAGAATTTCTGGATGCCTTCACCATTATGGGTTATATGTATTGTAATAACTTGAACAGATATCTTATATGAATGTACTCTGAACAAATTCTTTTTTTTTTTTTTTTTTTTGACTGAACAAAATATTAATAAAATATGATTTAAAGATGTGGGGGACACAGCAAACATGTGGAAGAAGGTGCTCTGGACAGATGAAACCAAAATGGAACTTTTTGGCCAAAATGCAAAACACCATGTGTGGCAGAAAACTAATACTGCACATCACTTAGTACACACTATCCCCACTGTCAAATATGGTGGTGGCAGCATCATGCTCTGGTGGTGCTTCTCTTCAGCAGGGACAGGGAAGCTGGTCAGAGTTGATGGGAAGATGGATGGAGCCAAATATAGGGCAATCTTGGAAGAAAACCTCTTGGAGTCTGCAAAAGACTTGAGACTGGGGCGGAGGTTCACCTTCCAGCAGGGCAACGACCCTAAACATAAAGCCAGGGCAACAAGGGAATGGTTTAAAACAAAACATATCCATGTGTTAGAATGGCCCAATCAAAGTCCAGATCTAAATCCAATCGAGAATCTGTGGCAAGATCTGAACACTGCTGTTCACAAACGCTGTCCATCTAATCTGACTGAGCTGGAGCGGTTTTGCAAAGAAGAATGGGCAAGGATTTCAGTCTCTAGATGTGCAAAGCTGGTAGAGACATAGCCTAAGAGACTGGCAGCTGTAATTGCAGCAAAAGGTGGTTCTACATAGTATTGACTCAGGGGGCTGAATAATTATGCACACCCCACTTTGCAGTTATTGATTTGTAAAAAATGTTTGGAGTCATGTATGATTTTTGTTCCACTTCTCACGTGTACTCCACTTTGTATTGGTCTGTCATGTGGAATTCCAATAAAATTCATGTTTGTGGCAGTAATGTGACAAAATGTGGAAAACTTCAACGGGGCCGAATACTTTTGCAAACCACTGTAGGTGGTTGGTCATGGCCACATCTGCTTAGAATCTAGTGTGTGTACAGCAGTGGCCCCCAACATTCTTAGATGTGACAGCAATAGATCCTAACTCTTGTATCATTTTGTCACTTTACAATTAACAGTGGTGGGGCCATTGTCACGAAGTGGCTAAGGAACTCTTGTTATGTGTCTGTGATGTCTACTAAACTGCAGTTTGTTTTGTTTTAGTGCCCCCTCAATACTTTCAGCACTTGGATCATACAGGCAAGAGAGTGGATTGCTATGATAGACCAGAGCTGTCTATGGGCTCATATGAGTTTACCGCAACTGTTGACTACTGCAAGGTATATTCAATTTAAACTTTTAAATGAAATTAATCACTTTGCTCACTTTGACAATGGCTCAGTGTACAGTACTTTCTTTTATACAGTATGGTACTAGCAATAAATAAAGGGCCAATAAAAGAACTTTATGTACACGTCAAAATGTCAGTCT